>NW_027502375.1:0-52457 GCF_021521415.1 Bidens hawaiensis | reverse complement strand
TGGCCTTACCCGGATGGTATTTAATTTCATAATCATAATCATTTAACAGTTCTACCCATCTTCTTTATCTCATATTTAGCTCCTTTTGATCAAATATGTGTTGTAGGCTTTTGTGATCAGTATAGATGGTACATTTGGTGCCATACAAGTAATGTCTCCAAATTTTCAATGCAAAGATAACTGCTCCCAATTCCAAATCGTGGGTCGTATAATTCTTTTCATGTACTTTTAATTGTCGGGAAGCATATGCTATTACTTTCTTTCTTTGCATCAGTACGCATCCTAAACCTTTACGAGATGCGTCACAATAGACCACCAATTCATCAGTTCCATCTGGAAGACTTTATATTGGAGCTTCACACAACTTTTGTTTTAATGTTTGAAAGGCCATTTCTTGTTCTTCTCCCCATTCATACGTTCGATCTTTCTGAGTTAGGAGGGTTAAAGGTTGAGCAATACTTGAAAAGTTTTTAATAAATCGTCGGTAATACCCGGCTAATCCCAAAAATTGGCGAATTTCTTTCGGCGATTTAGGAGCTTGCCAATTCTTAATGGCCTCAATTTTACCGGAGTCTACTTGGATTCCTTGTTGATTCACAATGTGTCCTAAGAACTGTACTTCTCGTGACCAGAATTCACATTTGGACAACTTGGCATATAACTTTTCTTGCCTCAATAATTCTAAGATTTCCCGCAAATGTTGTTCGTGCTCCTCCTTACTTCTCGAATATATCAAAATGTCATCGATAAACACTATCAAGAACTTGTCAAGGTAGGGTTTGCAAACTTGGTTCATAAGATCCATAAACACTGCAGGTGCATTTGTCAACCCAAACGGCATAACCAAAAAATTCATAATGACCATACCGAGTTCGAAATGCTGTTTTTGGGATATCTTCTTCTTGAATTCTTACTTGATGATAACCCGATCTGAGATTAATTTTCGGAAAATACTTCACACCCTGGAGCTGATCAAACAAGTCATCAATTCGGGGTAAGGGGGTATCTATTCTTTATGGTTACTTTATTCAATTCCCGGTAATAAATACACATCCGAAAACTTTCGTCCTTCTTTTTCACTAATAACACTGGTGCTCCCCACGACGAGTAACTAGGTCGGATAAAACCCCTGTCTAGTAATTCTTGTAACTGGTTGGACAGTTCTTGCATTTCAAAAGGTGCAAGTCGGTAGGTGCCTTAGCAATGGGGGCTGCTCCCGGTATCAAATCAATACGGAATTCCACTTGTCGGGTCGGTGGTAAACCAGGCAACTCATCGGGGAATACATCTGAATACTCGTGTAACACTGGGATATCTTCCATTCATTTTTCCTCGGGTTCCCTAACTGTTACACTCGCCAAGTATAAAGTACAACCTTGGCGTAAATATCTCAATTCCTTAAGTTGGGATACGAGAGGCAACATAGTACCAGATTTCTCACCTTGAACAGTCATAGCCTCATCATTCGGAAGAGGTATCCTAACAGTCTTATCCCAGACAATTTCAGCTTTATACTTAGATAGCCAGTCCATACCGACTATAACATCGAAACTTCCCAATTCCACTGGAAGTAAATCAATAAGGAACGGTGTGGTCGTTTAGGATAAGGGAACAGTTTCAGACTATTCGGTTAACAAGTATAGACTTACCGTTAGCGAGTTCTATAGTATATGGTTTTGTTGGTTCACTAACCGGCATATCTGGGATAAACTGGGATAAAATTTTTTGTATCGACTTTTTCAGTCACCATCTTCTTTTTGTTTTTCTGCTTTATCCTACCCAATACAGCCTTGCTTGGTGGTCTGACTGCATTGTACTTTATCTTCCTCCTTTTACAAATGTCAAAAGAAACATGTTCTCTTTTCATTTTATCATTCTGTTTCTTCAATCTTGGTGGGACTGGTGGATACTTTGGAAGTTTATCAACAGATTCCGGTTTCTTATATTTTCTTCCTCTTTCAGAAGCTTTGATTTCCTCTTCAGTAATTTGATCACTCAAATTACTCAAGTCATCTTGATCCAATTCAACTGAATCAAAGTTATCCTCAGAGACTTGAACTCCAATTGACTTATCCTCTTTTACTTCTTCCATAATCACAAACTCTCCTTCTTCATTCACTTCAACCTTTTTGTACAAATCAACAAATTCTTCCTTGTCTTGAAAGACATCTCTGAATTGTTGCAAGTATGCATCTCTTTTCTCTTTGTCAACTTTTGGCATGAAGTTGTTGTTGAATGGAGGTGGAACTGCTTTGTATTTGTCTTGTTCCTTCACCTGGTTCAGTATACCACATATGTTGCCTGTTGAGACCAAATTCTTCAGAAATTCAGTTTCAACCTTCAGTATTGTGTTTTGCACCTTTTCTTCAACCAACATCTTCTTTAATCTATCAATCTTATTGATGTATCTGGTTTGAGTTCTGTAATTGATCATGCAATCACCTTCAAGGCTTTTAATCTTTTCTTCACTGATCATCTCACTTCCCTCATACCCATTGATGATACTTTGTTTTTCTAAAACACTCACTTTCCAGCTTGCCTACTTTTGTTCTCAATTCAATGATAAGTTCATTTAAATCAACAGTAGGAGCAGAGTGTACCTGAGATGATGATCCTTTTTCTTTCTCAATTATGGCCATGAATGCCACATTTGCTTTCTTGATATCATCTGCAATGTCCTCTTCATGATTGCTCCAATAAAAATTTCCTTCATGCTGTGTAGTCACAGCCACATTTCCTTGATTTCTGATCTGATTTTGATTTGCTGGAACAGTGTTGTTTGGAGCATTTTGAGCTGCTTGAAGGTTTTGATTGTTATTCATTTGAAAACCTTGAGTCTGTTGCATACTTTGTTGTTGATTATTCATTTGAGGCTGAAAGTTGTTGAGGTTAGGGTTGTAATTGTTGTTGGGATTGAAGTTGTTGTTGTTGAATCTTAGCTGACTTTGTTGGTAATGCTGCTGACCTCTTGGTTCATTTTGTTGATATTGTTGCTGACCTCCTTGTTGATTCTGGTATTGATTCATTTGAAATTTTCTTGGTTAATTGCATTCTCTTGCAAAATGACCAGGTTGCTGACAATTGTAGCAGATTGCTTTTGACTTGTCAAATCCAATCCTGTCATTTGGACCCGAAACCAGAAACCTACCAGTTCTGTTATACAGCCTTTTACTTCTGAAACCCAACATGGCTGCTTGCCACTTCAAATCCATGTCTTCCAAGTCATTTGCATCAATTTGCTCTAAATCATCTTGTACCACACTTGTGTGAATTAGGTTCTCTGCAACAAAGGCATTATATGACTCAGTAAACATAGACAACAATGCATTTGTTTCATTGTTTTGACCATTTATACCACAAGAGTGATGCACATTCCCACTTGCCATTGAGGCAGTTTCAGTATCATCAATCAGTTGCACATTGAACCTTTGCTGATTTCTTTTATTATTTATGCTACCTCCAATGAAAGATTTTGGAGTAACAACATTATGTTCAGCTGGTTCTTCAATAATGGGAATTTGCTGTTGATTCTTGGTAGACAGATTTCCCATGGGTGCAATCAATGCATTTGAAACATTGAAGCAGGGTCTATCTTCCTTAATCATCTCATTCTCTATCATTTCAAGTTCTGCAGCCTGAAGAAAGCATACTACATCATCCAATTTCAATTCGTTGAAATTATGCTTCTGAAGGATGAACTTGCAAGCAGTATACCATTCTTTTGGCATTGTGTTGAGTAACATTGTATTTAAATCAAAGTCAGTCATTACATAATCAGTTGTCCTCAAGTCATTCACAATACTTAGAAAACGTTCTAGTATTGATTTCAACCTCTCTCCTTCCTTATACTTGAACCTTTCCAACTGTTGCTTCAAACTTTGCTTCTTTATGTTCTTTAGTTCAGTATTCCCTTCATACATCTCAAGGATGGCATCATACATTTGCTTGGCAGTTGTGTGATGTGCCACCTTGGTCAGAATCTCCCAAGACAAACCTAGCTTAATCATAACTAAGGCTTTGTCATCCACCTTTCTCATTCTTTCTCTTACAGCAGCAGTTGCAGCTGCATTTGCACCTTCTTCAACAGCAGCTTGTGGACCATTCTTGATGGAGTTCAACATATCAATATCATTGTAGCATACGGCTACTTCAAAGAGTACTTTCCATTTGATAAAGTTTTCCTGTCCATACAACCTTGGTATCTTGTTAGTAGACACCTCTTGTTCCTCATATCCAGACATTTTAAAAAAAATCAGTTTCTTTGTAAAAACAGAGTTTCAAAATAATCAGATCTGAAAAACAGAATGCTCAGATCTGATGTGTCTGATGTGATTAGAACAAGATTTAGATATAAAGATTTGAACATTAATTGAAATGAGGAAGAGAAAACACCGGAATATTGTAGATCTGGAAGAAAAATGAAAAGCAGGGCTGCTGATACCACTTGTCAGGCCCCTCGATTTCAGCTGGATCTGCTTACGTCATTCTTCTTCAAATCTTCAATCAGCAACAATCTTTCCAAAATAGCAGTAACAAGCTCTGATACCACTTGTCAAGCCCCTCGATTTCAGCTGGATCTTAATTAATCATGTCATAACTCACACAGATTAATGTGTTGACAAGAGAGTTAATGACGGGTTGCTATATTTAGAAAGATATCCGTTTGTTAAAGGCGGAATCAATAACAAACATACGGTTGCAAAGAATAATCAAAGGTAGAAAGCACACACAGGATTCACTCAAAAGATTTCCATCTATATAATTTTCATCATACAAAGTGGATAATCGATTTAGGGTTCTAGGAATCCTAGGACAGCCGTCACTATCAAGAAATATTCTTTCTTATCCGAAAAGTGTAAAGGCTCAAAGTTTGTGTCCTCTCTCATTTGGCGGTGTGCCCTAAACATTCTATTTATAGGCCTGCCAACCTAGGACAGCCGTCATTCCTTCTAGAAACCCTAAATACAATCATACATATTCAAATTACATATTCAAAATAAACTAAGTGTAAAACAAGTCTTCCGGGTAGGCTTTTCATAATCTTCATTTTCCGAGTATGCTGTGTACTCTGCCATCCTTCATAACTTGGTAACACAGAAGTGTGCTCGGGATCAGTTTCCGGGTAGACTTTGCTTGAAGAGTATTTCACCACAAAAATACTCACCGAGTAGACTTCAGTCTTCTTGACTTTGCCAGACTTTGCCCGACAACTCCTTACGAGCAACCTTGTTCTTCAATGATCCATTTCAGCTCTTTGCTATAAAATAACTTAGTAGCAAAGTGTACTCGGGAGTACTGTTCCTTGCTTGAGCTGAACCTTGCCCGATATTACTTAGAGATATTCCTTTAGATTATCAAGCATACTTGGATCATACTTATTAATGAATACCTTGCCCGGACTTCTAATCACTTGACTACTTGGACTTGGTCAACCAAATCTTACTCGCAAGAGTAAAATACTTGGTTCTGAAGAACAGACTTGCTTGATAAAGTGAACCTTGTCCGGATTTACATAAACTAGTGTACCTTACCCGACAATGCACTAATTTGCAAACCCTGCTCGGATATCCACTTAAGAAGACTACTTGAAGATAACCTTGCCCGATAGACAAAATATCGTACCCGGCCAAGTAAAACCTTGCTCGGATGTCTAAGGTGTGCCCGGATCCATAATTAGCGAATTCTGAGGAGGTTGAGAAGATTCCAATCTTCCATATACTTCATTTTGATCAAATCTTTGACTCAACAATCTCCCTCTTAGGTCAATTGTTTGACTCAACAAATCCATTATCCTCAGCCAGTCAAGGATCCTGGATCCTCCCAATCAAAAAGTACATTCAAACTGGAGAAATCGCAGCTACGGAGAATCCGAGACCTTCAAACTCAAGGTATCGCGATATATTTTATTAGATGATATGCTATATAGGAAATCTCTTGCAGGTCCATACTTAAGATGCATCGAGGATCCTGAAATCCAAGAAGTACTTAAAGACTTTCACGAAGGAGATTGCGGCAACCACACAGGGCGAAGGGCATTATTCTCTAGGATACTCAGAACGGGGTACCTCTGGCCAACAATGAAGAAGGATGCAATAGAGTATTCGAAGAAGTGTGATGCCTTCCAAAGGCATGCAAATATTCTTCATCAACCAGTAGGACCAATGTATCCTATATCCTCTTCATGGCCTTTCATTAAGTGGGGAACGGACATTGTTGGCAAACTACCAAAGGCACCAGTTGGAAAGGTCTTTATGCTTGCCATGACGGACTACTTCTCTAAATGGATCGAAGTAGAGGCATTCGTACAAGTCCGAGAAAGGGAATTTATATCCGTTATTAAACGAAATATTATAACTAGATTTGGCATTCCCTCTGAGATTATTTGTGATAATGGTTCCTAATTTATTGGGAAAAGAACAACAAACTTTTGTGACAGCTGGGGCATAAATATGATTACTTCAACACCAGTGCATCCTCAAGCTAATGGTCAAGCGGAGTCTAGAAACAAAATTATCATCAACAATTTAAAGAAAGAGCTAGGATCCAAGAAAGGAAAATGGGCCGAGGAACTACCCTATGTTCTTTGGCCGACAGGACAACACCCAAGAATGCAAAAGGCCAAACACCCTTTTCATTGGTATTTGGATCAGAAGCGGTAATCCCAACAGAGATGGTGGTTCCTACAGCAAGAACGAGCATCCGTGATCCTGAAGCTAATGAAGAAATCCTTCTTGAAGACTTGGATATTGTTGAAGAACTCAGAGACCTGGCCAAGATCAGAATGGTAGCTTATCGACAAAGGGTAGATGGGGCATACAACAAGAATATTAGAATCAGAAGATTTCAAGAAGGAGATTTAGTTTTGAGGAAAGCCTTCCAAAATACTACTAATCTGGCTGATGGAAAGTTAGCACCCAAGTGGGAAGGACCTTATCAGATCGAGTCGGAGGCAGGAAAGAGGGCATATCATTTGCTCACAATGGAAGGCAATAAATTACCAAGGGCATGGAATGCTATCCACCTCAAGAAATATTTTTTCTAATCAGGATCTTCTATCCTGAGAGGATATATTATCCTTAAAGGATTAAGGATCCCTGAAATTGGTAATATCTATCCGATCACTTATCCTTTTCATTTTATTATTCTTAATTTAAGGATGATATATTCTTAACATTTTATCTTTTCCAAGTCTTAAATATCAATGCAGGGTATTATTGAGATGTGTAATAGTCAAGAGGTTGGCCACCTCTCCTTTACATCAAGGTACTATCTTGTTTCCCTTAGCTTAGCCCACGTTTGGGTATGACCCCCGATGGTCATATCCTCTAAGGTTTAAAGGTTTTCACCTTTCTTGTAAATAGAGTTTATACACCCTCGCCTGGAGCGCACGCTATCCAACGTGTAGTCTGGGGCAGCGGGATCAGTACACGCTTAGTGGCTGAAAATTTCGTTGTCTTCGGCTATATGGAGGATACTACGAATTATGGTAGACGTACCATACCACCGGTTTACAACGTTTTCACGTTATCTCAAGACAAAGGTTTCAAACATTTTCATGTTAGCTAAGGTTTATAACGTTTTCACGTTATCTTCGTTTTGGCTAAATCCCAGGTTGGGCAAGTTCCTAGTTAACATCCGTATTTAGGCTTGTCCCTAATTTTGGGATTGTCCCCAGTTTTAGGCTTATCCCCAGTCTTGAGCTCGTCCCCAGTTCACGGGCTTGTCCCCATATTACACGCGCTTGTCCCCAGTTGCACGGGCTTGTCCCCAGTTTATTATTTGGGCTTGTTCCCAGCTTATTGGGTTTAATCCTAATTAACACTATGAATTATTTGCAACAAATTTTCTAAGTTCTTTGTGAAGATCAAAATTCTAAGGATCCAGAATCCTAAAGTTATTCCTTCAAGGATTACTAAGAATTCAATACTTATGGTAACATAAGTCTACCTAGACCTTCTAGTATGGTCTCTATTAATGAATTTATGTATTATCTTAGTTGCAATAATTTTGGATATTTCAAGTTAGAAAGTTACTCCTTTGAAGATATTTTATTACTAAAATCTTTTACCTGTTTTTAAGGATACTTTATCCTAAAATTTGTCCTTTAAGGATATTCTTTTATATAACGTTTATCATCTTTTAAGGATACCTTATCCTACTGTTTGTTCTTTAAGGATATTCTATCCTAAGTTATTTTCATAATGTTCTTTTATCCTGAAATCTTTTACTTAAGAATATTTTTCAAAACTATCAATAATGCTAAAGTTATATCTATTAAACTTTTAGAAATAAACAATAGACAAATAGTTTAAAGATTTATATTAATTAAAATAAGCCACTTGGACTTATCCAAAATTCTTAACCCGGACTTCACCATGCAAATGATGGACCATCCATCCGGGTTAAGTAAGTACTACTAACAATTCATAAGTGCAGGAAAATTAAAAGACAGGGGCAACAAAGGCTTCATCCCCACAAACAGAGGATCCCTCCACCTTTGTCACCCCGAAAATTGTCTTAAGGATCATGGATCCTTTACCCTAGTTGCTACTGTTTATTACAGACCATAGTAATTGTTCATAAAAAATCATAAAAGCAAAATAAAACGGGCTTGGTCCTTGTCTTCTGTATCCATTATCGCCCGTTCATGCATTTGCTTCCACCTCCACCGTTGCCTCATTTCCTCCTTCAGCTTCGTCCTGACCCTTCACACCGCTCGTCCCGGATTCAAAGAGGTTCTCTGGATCTGAGCTCTTCTTCCTCTTAGCTCCTGACTTGTCTCGGGTTATGATCGGACGAGGCTCGGACGTAGGGGTTGATTTCGAGGTCTCTTTTTTGGTAAACATGCAGTCGATATCCTTAAGGGAGAACTTGGAAGCTGACTTTCCTGATTTTGGAGCACCTGTAAACAGCAAATGACAGATAAGTTTTCAACTCTAACACTTTTTAATACTAAAAATTACTACTCTTACTTGACATGATTGACTCTGAGTTTGATCCTTGAAAAGCTTCAATAAACTTGGCTTGAAAGGTTCTGATTGCAGGATCCAGTGATAAGAACTTCTTGACTCTATCTTCAACTCCAGGAAGATCAGACAGCAAATCTAAATTTTCAACTACACAAGCAATGAAAATTATTAGCAGAAGAATAAAGTATCCTACCTTGGTTACCTAAGGATCCTAGATCCTACCCTTTGGTATCCACTTTTTGGGAATGTTAGTTCCACCCGGAATGGAATCCCTTCTAGCGAAGAAAAATTGGTTTTTCCAGAGGGTATCATTAAGTGTGACTTTGAAAATAGGAATTTCTTGGTGAGGTTTCGATTTGAAAACGAAGCGTTTGGAACCATTGGTAACAAGATTGTATAGGTATGCTAATTCTGCTAAGCCGAACAAGACTCCTTCTTCTTCGGTTATCCTCTCTATGACATGAAGGGTTCTCCACAACATTGGCATGGTCTGTATATAGCTAATTCCCATTAAGGTGAAGAACCTTTGGGTGAAATCGGGAAAAGGATACTTGTAACCTATCAAAAATGGTTGGGCCGGAAAGCAAACCTAGTTTTTCGAAATACTATCGCTACGGGCTGTTGAGTCGAAGGGTCGGAAAACTGTATCGGCTGGAAAGTGTGATCGGATTTCATCGACTTCCGGATCTGTGAACTTACAGGTCTCGGAAGAGGTAGCTTGGAGGATGCCTTGTGGATAAAGATCATCGGGGTCGGTATGATTGAAAGAATAAGACGAAGAGGATACAGAAGTAGTCGACATGTTGAAGGAAAATAAACAAGAGGAAAGAATGATACCTGAGAGACGCCTGGATCTGTGGTTATAAAAGAGTTAAAATCATCGCATATATAGGCGGCATATAATTATGGTTTGTAGATATTAAATCGCCTGACACACGTCTAATCACCTTCATTTTTGCAGGGATTTGAAATTCAAAATGACAGTTGTTTTACACAATCAACCCCCATTTGGGGGGCAATTGTTATGGCATAAATTTTATGCTGAGGATCCTTAATCCTTAACTATCTTATGGATAGTTTATCCTTGAGATATGTTACAGATTATAAAGGATCAATGATCCTCGGTGTTATTTGTTTACTAATGATTGCGTTTAGTATGGTGATGTGTTAGACAGGTATAACAATTTTAGGACATGTTGACATCAATTATCCTCATGGAGTATTCTCTAGCTAGAGTATAGATACAGGATCCTTATTCAGTATAGCTAGTAATCGACAGTTTCGTATGAAGACTGATGTTTGAATATCAACTATGGTTCCAAGACCTGGTCCACCACTTATTTCGTTACTGAAGGGCTACTAGCACGTGGTCAATTAGCACGTTGGGAGAAGGTGGAAGACTAGCGAGACTATAGGAATAGTTGTTAGTTAGATACTTATTATTTTCTTTATATAACCGAGTTGTGATCAACATTAGGCATACACAAGCTCACATTTACACTCGTATTCTAGCTGCTAGCTCATCTGAAAACACACACATAGCTTTCATTGTAACTGTTGATCAACAACTCCAACCCTTGTAATCACCTTTTACTATTAATAAACTTGACGGTGATAGTTTTCACCGTCCGGGAGTTTTTTGTGCCAGAGATTACTATAATCACGTACCATCCTACCACAGATTACCTTGTTAATCCTTGACCGAAGCAATTCGACCAAAGATTACCTTGTTTGTTTTTGACCGAAGTAAAGATTATCATAATTAAGGGTTTTTTCCCTCGTGATCAAATCCTTGTGTTCATCGAGATCTCATTTCTACAATCATTATTATCGTGTTAGTACTATAACTCACTTGACAGATTTGGATACATTATCCTTAGTCGATTTTTGTCCAAAACAATATCCCACAAATTTTCCAGCCTTAACACCAAAGTGGCATTTTGACGGATTCAATTTCATGTTATATTGGTCAAGGATATTGAATGCTTTCTCGAGGTCTCTAAAGTGATCCTCAGCTTTTTTCGACTTCACCACCATGTCGTTTATGTATACCTCCATAGTCTTGCCCAACTGATCCTTGAACATCATGTTGAATAGCCTTTGGTATGTTGCCCCTGCATTTCTTAGTCCATATGGCATAGCAATATAACAATATATTCCGGTAGGAGTCATGAATGCGGTATCCTCCTGATCAGATGGTTCCATCTGAATTTGTTGAAATCCAGAGGAAGCATCCATAAAGGTAAGAATTTCATGTCCTGCCGTTGCATCCACCATGGAGTCCATATGTGGTAACGGGAAAGGATCCTTGGGACATGCCTTTTTTAAATCTGTAAAATCAACGCATACCCTCCACTTTCCGTTCTTTTTTGAAACTACAACCACATTAGCCAACCATCGAGGATATTGAACCTCTCTGATCATTCCGGCCTTAAGAAGTTTTTAAACTTCTTCTTGTATGATCTTGTTCCACTCAGGAACGTATTTCCTTCGCTTCTGATGGATGGGTTTAATAGATAGATCAAGGCTGAACTTATGAGTGATTACCTCCTTCAAAATACCTGTCATGTCTGAATGTTTGAAGGCAAATGTGGATTTTCTTCATTTTAGGAAGGATATCATATCCTCCTCAATCTCATCGGGGATATTGGATCCTAGAAACACCTTTACATCTGGATCCTCGGGGTCCAAGGATACTTCCTTTAAATCTTTCCCCCGAGCTTCCAGAACGTCCCTAGGATGTTGCTGTGGTTGCTATGCTATAGTCTGCTTGGTTGTTGGCTTCATTGATGAAGAATAATAGTTCCTGGCCTCTGCCTGATCACCAACTATCTTCACAACACCCCATGGGGTAGGTAGTTTGATGCATTGGTGGTAAGTTGAAGCCACCGCCTTCATCCCATGGAGCCAGGGCCTACCTAAAATAACATTGCAACAAGAAAGGTTATCAATTACACAGAATTTTTTATACGAATTTAACCCTTCAATATAAATTGGGAGGTTGATGTCCCCCTATGTCGTCTTGGTTTCTCCACTGAAACCGACTAGCACTGATGTTTTAGAAACGATATCGGAATCTGGAATATTCATCTTCTTAAGGACATCATGTTGAATGATGTTGACCGAGCTCCCACCGTCAACTAGGATCCTGCGTAAATAATGGTTAGCGATAAATAAAGTAATAATCAAACCGTCATGGTGAGGATCCTGGATTTTTAGTTTGTCTTCCTCATCGAAGAAGATTCTTTTGTCTGTCGTTAAAGTGGTGGATACTATTGGTCGGTCCCCATTATCCAACTTGATCTCTTTGGCGAGCCTTTTTGCTCCGGAGAAGGAAGTTCCACATATGTCTAAACCTCCGGAGATTAAATTGACCATTCGCACATCCATCTCATCTTTGTGAGGATCCTGGATCCTCGAGTCGAGAAAATTCTTTGATCAGTCACTCGAGTAGTGGGGATGAGTGCCCTTCTTTCATCGTCCAACTTGAATTCTTCTTCGGGATAAGATGTTTGAAATATGTCACAGTCTCTAGAGACGAAGTTGATCACGTGAGCATCTGGTGGTGGTGGCGTTGCTTTTTGTGGAGGATCTTCAGGATCCTGGATTTTTTCCTTTCCAAGAGTTCTTTAAAGTGACCCTTGCTCAGGAGGTATCCGATTTCCCTCCTTAACCCAATGCATTCGTATGTCATGTGGCCAAAATCTTCGTGAAAGGCACACCACTTGGACTTGTCTTTGAAGGTGGTCGTCTTCTCATTCTTTCTGGGCCACCTTGCTTTTTCCCCTAGATCCTTCATGGCACAAATTAAGCCATGGGTATCTACGGAGAAACAATACTCGGAGATGCAGGGATAGTCTTCATCATCATCCCCTTCTTCGACTGCTCGTACGTTTTGAATGTTGAATTTGGTATACGGCTTCGAGTTGTTGATCCTGTATGAGGATCATTTATTCTTATCAGGGGATTCCTGTTTTGCTTGAACCCCCAATCTTTTTTGGATCCTTTTGTCATCTTCCAGGCGTATAAACCTTAGTGCTCTGTTCCTTATTTCATCTAGAGACCTGCAGGGTGTCATCACAAGATCATCGTAAAAGGGGGAGCCCCCTCTGAAGTCCCATCTTGAAGGCTTCAACAGCAGTAGCCATGTCAAGATTAGGGATTTCAAGAGCTTCCCTGCCGAAGCTCGTGACAAAATCCCTAAGAGATTCATCACTTGGTTGGAAAACTCGGTAAAAATCACTAGTTAACTTCTCAAATTTCCTACTACAGGAAAATTGACTGTTGAACAAGTTAACTAAATGTGAAAAAGAAGTAATTGAAAAGGGTGGAAGACTTAGCAGCCATTTTAATTATGATCCTGTTAGTGTGGATCCAAAGCCTTTACACAAACAGGCTTCCTTGAGTCTCTCAGGAATGGGGTTGATTTCCATCCTTTCTTTGTATTGTGTAACATGTTCTTCAGGATCGGTGGTTCCATCATAAGTCTTCATGTTGGGGGTTTGGAATCACTTCGGGATTTCAGCGTCACAGATAGGCGGAGCAAATATGGATAATTTGTGGCTTCCCTCAGGTATCTCAGGGATTGGTCGTATCACCTCGGGAACACTGGATATCATATCCTTGAGCTTCTGTAGTTCCTTGGCCATAGCTTGGTTGATACCTGCATCCTGCATAGAACCACGGTTAGCATCTAAGGATAAAGGATCATACAAATTACCTCTCTGCTGGGCGCAAGTTGGCATCTCGGATGAGTATCTAGGATAAGAAGAGTCAGCGATAGGAGTTGGACCACCCGACGCGATAGTCTGCATGGGAATGAAATCTCCTTCATGGACTTCGGAGGATCGTTGATGTTGGACTCCTGTGGATCCTGGATTCTGATAGAAGGATCCTTGAGGTTGGGAATTATGAGATCCTTGGAGATACAATCCAGAGGATCCTGGTTGAAGGATGGGTGATCCTTGTTGGAAGTGTGAGGACCCTTGAGTTTGCTGACCCATGGACCCTTGTTGAAGGATAGATGATCCTTGCTGGAAGTATGAGGATCCTTGAGTTAGCTGACCCATGGACCCTTGTTGAAGGATAGATTATCCTGGCTGAAACAGTGAGAATCCTTGAGTCTGTTGACCCATGGACCCTTGTTGAAGGATAGATGATCCTTGAGTGAACTGAGCCATGGATCCGGGACTGGTGAAATCCAGCATCCTGGGCATCAAAGGAGTGTGATCCTCCGCTGGCCCTTTAGTCTTCTTGAGATCTTCTATCTCATGAAGGATCCTCTGGTTGGTCTTGTTCTGCTGCTCCATATATGCTTTAACCTGCGAAAACATAGATGAAACATCATTGTTAGTATTAAACACCGACGTAGCAGCAGCGGTTTTCGAGCTCTGGAATACTGGTAATTGAGTCTTTCTTCCAACAGCAGCAGCCCTTGGTGCTCCCGTGATTGGCGGAGGCATCGGAGGCAAAGTCCTTGATGAGAGAGAAACCGAAGATGGCATAGTTGAAGAAGCAGAGGTTGATTGAGAGGCCATTGATGGTGATATGGGTATGAGAAGGTTGAAAATGATAGGAATGATATGGATTATAGCACAAATTGCCCCACGGTGGGCGCCAAATTGTTTTGGATAGAAATATGCTAAGGATAATGTATCCAAATTCGTTTAGTGAGGACTAGTGCTAAGGTGATAATAGTGAATGTATATATGAAATCTTGATGAACACAGCGATGTGATTACGAGGGAAAAAACCCTTGATTATGATATTCTTACTTCGGTCAAAAATTAACAATGTAATCTTTCGTCGAATTGCTTCGGTCAAAGATTAACAACGTAATCTTTGGTTGGATTGGTACGTGATTACTATAATCTCCGGCACAAAAAACCACCGGACGGTGAAAACTATCACTGTCAACTTTATTAATGACATAAAGGGTTACAATAGTTGGAATTGTGGATCAACGAATGCTATAAGTGATTACAGATGTGTAACATCCTGAAAATTCTAGAATAATATTTAATGATAATAACATGATAATAAAGCTTAAGGGGTAGCGGGCTTGGTTAATAGAATTAAAGATGGACCAAAGAGGAAAGATAGGCCTTAGGTCCATGGGTTTAAGGGAGTATAAAAACCCCTTAAACCCTAATCATTTCCATTTTTATCACTACACCATAGCCTACACCTTGAGAAACACACACACCATCCTTTAACCCTAGCCTAGATTCAAAGTTGAAAACCCGAGCTTGTTGGTGCTAGATCGTCGTGTCAAACCTAAACAACATCAAGACCAGCTCGTGTTTGTAGAACGACTCGTTTAAGGTACGTTTATATTTAGAAATCGTTCATATAGGTTCGGTTTGGTTTGGGAAATCATTGATCTGTGTTAGTATGATTAAAACGAATCTAATGAAACAAACCTTACTGAATTTGATTAGCATTTGATAGGTTAATTGTTAACATAATATAACCCGTAACTAGATGCACAAATCGCACCCCTTAAACATGGATGTTTGGCTGATTTGATGGTTAGGGTTTGTAGGCGCTGCTTAGACGATTCCAATGATACCAAAATCATGATATTTCGTTAAGGTTTAATTGCAGATCTAAGATATGTTGACTGTTATTGTTCTTGACGATTTTGACTTTGACCCTTGAGTCAAAGTCTGGATAAGAACTAGATGATTCGTTATAATTAAGATAACGAATCAGGTAGTTCGTTACTCGCTCATTCGTTCTGTCAAGATAACGAATTAGCTACCCAGTTCGTTATGATTCAAATAACGAATCAAGCGATTCGTTACTCACCATTCGTCATAATTCAGATAACGAATTAAGTTGTGTCTGGGTAACGAATCAGCTGAAGATAAGGTAACAAATCAGTTAGAGAATCAGACTCAATTCGTTATAATTGAGATAACGAACTAGGCCATTCGTTATAGCGAATGAAGGAGGATTTGGTAACGAATTAGATAGTGAATTGATAACGAATTAGCCAATGAATTAGGCTTAATTCGTTATAGAAAATGAGTTAACGATTTAGATATTAATTAAAAATCATAATGGAAAATGTGTTAAGACAGTTAACGTAAATAAAATTTTTCCCCAACCAGGGGCTCTGCCCCTTGGACCCTGCTAGAGGCTGCCGCCCCTAGAACCCCGTTATCAGGGGCGCTGCCCCCGAACCCCCGTTCGTTGAGGGTTGTAAATAGACTAGAAACTCGATATAGATAGTAGTAGTTAATTGATAAGTGCAATCGTTATACAATTAGCCGTGCCAGCTAATGAAAGGATTAACTACTATCGATGAACGTAGCAGGATTCAGGTGAGTTTCTAGCCCCTTTCCTTGTTATGTTTTCGGGGCTGTGTGCATACTCGATGTGTTGTTAATACATTTATCCTAAGTGATAAGTGTATGCCATATGTGATATATATGATAGATATGGATGATTGCTTGTCTTGTACGCGAACGATCTTCGGATATTGCGCGTACTATCAGGTTATAAATAAAGGTATGAATATTATATATGGAAGATTTATGAACTTTACAAATGAACACTTGTCGGGGCGTGAACGATCTTCGGATATTGCACGTATTGACAAGGGGTATGGTTGTTAGATGAATGATGTAAAGAACGCCTTGAGTGTTCTTATGCTATAATGTAATTATTTTTTATGTGAAGTATGTGTATACAGGTACACTAATGGTATGTGAGACCTACGTTTGACATAGTAAGTTAGGATGGTGAATCCTCTAACTTCTGTTGGACATAGACTAGGCTGGTGATGGCGTAGTTAAGGACTGCGGGCCTTATACGTGATGTAGATGATAGATGTAGACGTAGATAGGGACGGTGGGCCTTATACGTGTTATAGGAGATAGACGCCAACGTAGATAAGGACTGCGGACCTTATACGTAATGTAGATAGGCGTCAGCACAGGAAAGGACTGTGGACCTTATACGTGCTATATTTGTGTTGTGGTAGCATAGGGGAGGACTGCGGACTTCGTACGTGCTATGGTTTAGGTTGCAACATAGGGAAGGACTGAGGACCTTGTACGTGTTGTCAATATAGGATGGTATAGGGAAGGACTGCGGACCTTGCACATACCACAACTGGTGAACATAAGTAAGGACTGCGGACCTTTTACGTGTTCACAACCTTGAGTATAGGTATAGATAGCGGACTATGATCGTACTCTCGGTAGACCAGGGTTAGTGATTGTAGATACGTATGTATGTATGGTAGTAGGGTAATTGGATATGTATTTTCGGATATGTATGTATGTATGATATGTGTATGTATTGTATGTCGCATGATTAACTAGAACTCACTCAGCGTAGCTGACTTTTAGTATGCACGCAGGTATATATGTTTATCGAGATGGCAAGAGGATGACACATGGCATGGATTGAGCGGCTGGCATCTGATGATAGAAGAAATGATGTTTTAAATATGTGGTTTTACGTTATGGTTTAAAAAGGAAAGATTGAATGTTTCGTAATAAATGATTGTTGTTTTATATTCCGCGAAAGGTTTTAATAAACTCCGGTTTGTAGAACTGTGTTTATGAGTAAATCCGACGCTAAAGTAGGGCTACCGGGAACGGGGGCTAACAAGATGACTTAACAACTAGAATACGTGTGAATGTGTGTGTCTAATGTTGATCACAACTCAATATATAAAGAAAAAGAACAAGTAACTAACTAAAAACTATATCCTATAAATCCGCTAATCTTCCACTCTTCATCATCGTGCTCTTTGACCACGTGCTAATAGCCGTTTACTAACGAATTAAGTGGTGGACTAGGTCTAGGAGCCGTTGTTGTTATCTAAACGTCGGTCTTCATACGAAATTCATCCATTAATAGATATGATGACTAAAGATCCCGGATCCAGACTTCAGCTAAAGAACTCTCCAGGAGGATCATTGATCCAAACATGTCTTCAAGAATAACATATCCTGTCCTTAGTACTCAGTAATTGGTCCTGTCATTCTGCTACTTCCTTCACTGGCTTAGTCTTCAGTCTCAACCATGTGTTGCAGGTGTCTTGTAGTGGAATATATAGCAGACTGGATCTTAAAGTTGTTATACCTGTCTAACATATCACCACACTAAACGCAATCATCAGTAAACAAATAATACCGAGGATCGTTGATCCTTCATAACCTGATAATATCTCGAGGATAATCTATCCATAAAATAGTTAAGGATTAAGGATCCTCAACATAAAATTTATGCCCTAACAGAGAGGAACCGAAGATGGCATGGTTGATGAAGCAGAGGTTGATTGATAGGCCCTGGGTGGTGATATCGATTGAAAAGGATTAATATTGATAGGAAATATTATGGAGTATAGCACCAATTGTCCCACGGTAGGTGCCAAATTTTTTTGGTCAAAAATCGGCTAAGGATATTGTAAGCAAATTAGTTTTGTGAGGTTTAGTGCTAAGATGACAATAATGGATATAAGAACAAAATAGAGATGAACACCGCGATTTGTTGTGAGGAAAAAACCTTGATCTTGTTTGAGATCAAGGGAAAAAACCCCGTGTGATGACAACTCGTATATCACCAATTTATTAATATCAAAATCGGGTTACAATGGGTGGAGTTTATGATCAATAATTAAAAGAATATCTAAGTGTGTGAACAAGCTGTTAGAGAGAGTTCTCGTCAAAGTGTTTGCGAGTATCAGCTGTATGTGAATGAATGTGTAAGAGTGACCTAAGTTTGATCATAATCTCGGTATATAACAAACAAAAATAACAACTAACTACTAGGTCCTATTAATCCACCATCTCTCCACTCACTTGCTTCGTGCCATCTGACCACGTGCTTTAGAAGTCCAGTAGCGAAATAGGTGGTGGACTAAGTCTTGGAGCCATTGCATTTGATAAATATCAACCTACAAACAAGAAACAACCGTTAATAACACAAAGTACCGAGGATCCTTGATCCTGACATAATCCTAAAGCTCTTCAGATGGATAACTGATCCAGATTGGTCACCAAGAATAACAAATGTCCAAGACTTAATTATTTGTGGCTCAACAGTTTGTATGTAGAGGTTTGTAGCTATTGGTGGTAGTCGTTGGATTTTGAAATCTGGGGATGATGAATCTGAGGGTCTCAAAAGGCCAAAAACAAACGAAACCGAACTATAAAAGTTGAGCCGATAACACCTCCTGCTCCTGTTCGACAACAAATACCTGTTGTTAATGCTGAACCAATTGCTGATCAATCTGGAGAGGAAATTGAGTCTAACCTTGAAGTTAGCAGAAGTATTTTGGCTGATCCTCGAGCAATGCATGATATGAAAAGGGAGAAGCAAACAAAGAAAGAGTTTAATCAAGATGAGACTTATGTTCCTAAGTTAAGCAGGCCAAAAAAGAAGCATGTTGTTAGTGCACATAAATTTGACACCGTGGATATATTATCCTGACATATGTTGTGGATCAGTTATCCTTAGCGTGTGTTCCAGATCCCGTCAGGATCAAAGATCCACAGTACTTATTATTTACTAATGGTTTTTCTCATGTGTAGTCTTATATTTAGCAGGTATAACGGTTAGAAGACTCAGTCTATCCACTAACTTGCAGTCAAGAAGATATTGACATGTCTGGATCAGTTGTCCTTCTTAAAAGTTCCAGAGCTATCTCAGGATCATGGATCCTCGGTATATTGGTGCTGTTAACGGTTGTTTCTTATATGAAGGCTGATATTTATAAACTATAACGGCTCCAAGACCTGATCTTCCCCCTATTTCGCAGCCTGAGTGATGGAGCACGTGGTCAAAGTACCAGTTACGACTATATTGAAGGCAATGGCGTATTTTTAGGGAATATTAGTTAATAGTCTTTATTATTCATAACTCCATAGAGTTATTATCTTTTATGTATAAATAGAGGTTATGATCAGCTAGGAAACACACATAATACACTCTGCTCTCTACGAACACGGCAATATACGCACACACCTAGAATTATTGTAGACACTGATCATAATCTCCAACCTTGTATCCTCATTTTTCATATTAATAAACTTGACGGTGATAGTTTTCATCGTCCGAGGGATTTTTGTGCCGCAGATCACGATAATCACATACTCATCGACCAAAGGTTACCTTGTTGATCATTGACTAAAGTAAGCCGACCAAAGATTATCTTATTAATCCTTGACCAGAGTTATTTTACCAAAGATTACCTTGATAAGTTTTGACCGATGTAAGACTATCTTGGTTAAGGTCTTTTTCCCTCGTGATCAAATCCTTGTGTTCATCAAGATTTCGTGTATACAACCACTAATATCGTGTTAGCACTAGACCTCACAATTACAAATTTGGATACATTATCCTTGAGTGATTTTTGTCTAAAACAATTTGGTGCCCACCGTGGGGCAATTGGTGCTATAATCCATATTATCCTTATTATTCTCAACTTTTTCATACCCATATCACTATCAATGGCCTCTCAATCAACCTCTGCTTCATCAAACATGCCGACTACGGTTCCTCTCTCATCAAGGACTTTTCCACCGTTGCCTCCGCCAATCAAGGGAAAACAACGGCCTGCTGCTGCTGGGAGCAAGACGCAACTACCAGTCTTCCAGAGCTCAAAAACCGTTGCTTCTACCCTGGTTGTTAATACTAACAGTGATGTCACATCTATGTTTTCGCAGGTTAGAGCATACATGGAGCAGCAGAACAAGACTAATCAGAGAATCCTTCGTAAGATAGAGGATCTCAAAAAGAACAAGAGGCCAGCAGAGGATCTCACCCCCCTGATGCCAAGGATGCTGGATTTCACCAGTCCAGAATCCATGGCTCAGTTATCTCAAGGATCATCTATCCTTCAACAGGGGTCCATCGGTCAACAGACTCAAGGATCCTTGCTATTTCAGCCAGGATCATCTATCCTTCAACAGGGGTCCATGGGTCAACAGACTCAATGATCCTCGCTATTTCAGCCAGGATCATCCATCTTTCAACAGAGATCCATGGGTCAGCAGAATCAAGGATCCTCGGTACGATCCTATGGTACCAATCAAGGATCCTCATAATATCGGCAAGGATCGATCATCCTTCCTCAAGGATCGTATAGTACCCAACCTCGATGATCCTTCATCCCGAATCAAGGATCCTTCTTTCTGAGTCAAGGATCCTTGGGCGTCCAACATCAACGATCCTCCGAAGTCCATGAAGGGGACATAATCCCCATGCAGACTATAGCCTCTGGAGGACCAACTCTTATCGCAGACTCCTCCTATCCCATCTACTCATCCGAGATGCCAACCTTCACTCAGCAAAGAGGTAACTTGTACGATCCTTTATCCTTAGATGCTAACCGTGGATCCATGCAGGATGCAGGTATCAACCAAGCTATGGCCAAGGAGCTACAGAAGCTCAAGGATATGATATCCAGTGTTCCCGGGGTCATAAGACCAATTCCTGAGATACCTGAGGGAAGCCACAGAGTATCCAGATTTGCTCCGCCTATCAATGATGCTGAAATCCCGAAGCGGTTCCAGACTCCAAATATGACTTACGACGGGACCACTGATCCTGAAGAACATGTAGCACAGTATAGGGAAAGGATGGAGATCAATCCTATTCCGGAGAGACTCAAAGAAGCTTGCCTATGCAAGGGCTTTGGATCCACACTAACAGGAGCCGCTCTAAAATGGCTGTTAAGTCTTCCTCCCTTTTCAATTACTTCTTTCTCTCACTTAGTTAACTTGTTTAACACTCAATTTTCCTGTAGTCGGAAATTTGAGAGGTTAACCAGTGATTTATATCGTGTTCTCCAACCAAGTGATGAATCCATTAGGTATTTCGTCACCAGATTCGGCAAGGAAGCTCTAGAAATCCCAAATGATTTAGTGATGGGAATTCAGAAGAGCTCCCCCTTTTATGATGATTAAGTGATGACTCCATGCAGGACATTAGACGAAGTCAGAAACAGGGCGTTAAGATACATCCGATTGGAAGAAGACAAAAGGATCCAGGATCGTCTTGTAGGACAAATGAAGCAAGAAACTCCCGAGAAGAATAAAGGATCCTGGAATAGGAACAACAATTCAAAGTCGTATGCCAAATCCAATAATCACAACGTGCGGGTAGTTGAAAAAGGGGTTGACGATGAAGACTATCCTTGCATCTACGATTATTGTTTCTCTGTGGATACTCATGGCTTGATCGGTGCCATGAAGGATCTAGGAGAAAAAGCAAGGTAGCCCCAAAAAAATGAGAAGGTGCTTCAAGGACAAGTCTAAGTGGTGCGCTTTCCACAAAGATTTTGGCCACGCAACAGACGAATGAATCGGCTTAAGGAGGGAAATTGGTTGCCTCCTGAGCAAGGGTCACTTTAAAGAAGTCTTGGGAAGGAAGAAATCCAAGATCCAGGATCCTGAAGACCTTCCACAAAAAGCAACACCACCACCACCAGATGCTCATGTGATCAACATTGTCTCCAGAGACTTCGAATTGTTTCAAGATTCTTGTGCCACAAAAGAAAATCCCATAGAAGAATTCGAGTTGGACGATGAGAGAAGGCCACTCATTCCTACTACTCGAGTGACTGATTAGAGAATCTTTTTCAATTCAAGGATCTAGGATTCTCATCAGGACAAGCTGGATATGTAGACGATCAATTTCATCTCAGGAGGTTCAGACATATGTGGAACTTCTTTCTCTGCGGCAAAAAGACTTTCCAAAGAGATAAAGATGGATAACGGAGATCGACTAATAATGTCAACACCTTAACAACAGACAAGAGAATCTTTTTCGATGTGGAAGACAAGATGAACATTCAGGATCCTCATCACGACGGTTTGATTATTACTTTATTTATCTCTAACCATTATGTACGCAGGATCCTAGTTGACGGTAGCAGCTCAGTCAACATTATCCAACATGATGTCCTCAAGAAGATGAACATCCCGGATTCAGAAATCGTTCCTAGAACATCGATGCTGGTCGGTTTCAGTGGTGAAAACAAGAAAACATTGGGGGACATCAACCTCCCAATTTATATCGAAGGGTTAAATTCATATCAAAAGTTTTATGTTATAGATAACCTTTCCTGTTGCAATGTTATTTTAGGTAGGCCTTGGCTCCATGGGATGAAGGCGTTGGCCTCAACCTACCACCAATGCATCAAACTACCAACTCCTTGGGGAGTAGTATGGATTGATGGTGACCAAGTGGAGGCCAAGAATTATTATTCTTTATCCATGAAGCCGACAGCTAAACAGACGATAGCATAGCAATTACAGCAAAATCCTAGGAATGTACTGGAAGCTCGTGAGCAGGACCTAAAAGAAATATCTTTAGATCCTGAAGATCCAGACATGAAGGTGTTCCTAGGATCCTGTATCCCTGACGAGATCGAAGAGGATATAATATCCTTCCTAAAGCGACGAAAATCCATGTTTTCCTTCAGACATTCAGACATGACATGTATTTTAAAAGAGGTAATCACTCACAAACTCGGCCTTCATTTATCTGTTAAACCCGTCCATCAGTAGCAAAGGAAATTCGCTCCTGAGAGGAACAAGATGATACAAGAAGAAGTTGAAAAACTTCTTAAGGCCGGTATGATCAGAGAGGTTCAGGATCCTCGATGGCTAGCTAATGTGGTCGTTGTTTCAAAAAAGAACGGATAGTGGAGGGTGTGTGTCGATTTTACTGATTTAAACAAGGCATGCCCCAAGGATCCTTTCCCATTACCACATATAGATTCCATGGTGGATGCAAAGGCAGGACATGAAATGCTTACCTTTATGGATGCTTCCTCTAGATTTCAACAAATTCAGATGGAACCATCTGATCAAGAGGATACAGCATTCATGACTCCTACCGGCGTATACTGTTATACTTCTATGCCGTTTGGACTAAGAAATGCAGGGGCAACATACCAAAGATTAGTCAACATGATGTTCAAGGATCAGTTTGGTAAGACTATGGAGGTCTACATAGATGATATGGTGGTAAAATCAAAGAAAGTTGAGGATCACCTTAGAGACTTCGAGGAAGCATTCAACATCCTCGACCAATATAACATGAAATTGAATCAGTCAAAATGCCACTTTGGTGTTAAGGCTGGAAAATTTCTGGGATATATGGTGATGAAGAGAGGAATTGAAGAAAGCCTCAAGCAGATTGAAGCCATCCTCAATTTGAAATCTCCTACAAATACAAAGGATGTCCAAAGGCTCACGGGAAGAATAGCTGCTCTTAACCAATTCATCTCAAGATCCTCCGAGAAATGCAAAGACTTCTAAGATATTCATAGAAAGAATAAGAAGTTTGAATGGACAGAAAAGCATGAGGCTGCGCTCAAGTCGTTGAAGGATTACTTATCCTCAGCACCATCCTTAATGAAGCCTGTGGATGGAGAATCATTGTATTTATACCTAGCGGTTTCAGGTGATGCAGTAAGTGTTGTTCTCGTCAAGGATCATGACGGTGAACAACACCCAGTATATTATGTAAGTAAGAGTCTGTTAGATGCAGAAGCCAGGTACTCTCATCTTGAAAAATTAATTCTTGCTTTAATTATGGCTTCTACTAAATTGAGACACTATTTTGAAACTCATCCTATAGTTTTGAGAACTAATTATCCTGTGAAGAATGTTCTTAGAAAACTAGAGTTATCAGGTAGAATGGCCAAATGGGCAGTGAAGTTAAGTGCATATAATATCCAGTACGAGCCAAGAACAGCAATCAAGTCTCAAGCACTGGCGGACTTTGTGGCTGATTTCACTAGTGATCTACAAAAAGAAGCTGACTTGGAGGTCCAACAACTGGAAAAGACCAAGGATCCTTGGATCCTCTTCACCAATGGAGCATCCAACATAAGAGGAACGGGATTGGGCATAATACTGAAATTGCCACAGGGAGGTAATACCCCAATCCATTGCATGTGCATTCCAAGCTACCAACAATGAAGCAGAATACGAAGCACTCATAGCAGGTTTACTTTTAGCCAAATGTATGAGGATCAGGTATCTTCAAGTTTATACGAATTCTTTACTCATCACTAACCACTTTAACGGTTCTTATACCGTAAAAGGTGAAAATATGATCAAATATTTATAAATTGTGAAGGAATTAGCAAAATCCTTCGAAGTGTTTAGTATAGTACAGGTACCAAGAGAGGAAAATGTTGGGGCAGACGCCTTAGCAAATTTAGCCTCATCCCTAAAAATACCAGAAAATACGAAGATCCCAATTATTCACATACTCTCACCAGCAATAGGAGAGCAAGAAGTTGGGAAAATAAACAGTGATAAGCATATTGTACTTTGGGATCCATTATCCTCGGACAATCAAGGATCCTGGATCCTCCCAATCAAAAAGTACATTCAGACTGGAGAGATCCCAGCTACGGAGAATCCAAAATTCTTCAGACTCAAGGTATCGCAATATATTTTATTAGATGATATGCTATACAGAAAATCTCTTGCAGGTCCATACTTGAGGTGCATCGAGGATCCTGAAATCCAGGAAGTACTTAAAGACTTTCACGAAGGAGATATCGGCAGCCACACAAGTGGAAGAGCATTATTTTCCAGGATACTCAGAACTGGATACTTCTGGCCAACAATGAAGAAGGATGCAGTGCAATATTCAAGAAAATGTGATGCTTGTCAAAGACACGCGAACATCCTTCATCAGCCAGCGGAGCGTCTAGATCCTATATCCTCCTCATGGCCTTTCATGAAATGGGGTATGGATATTGTAGGCAAACTACCAAAAGCACTAGGTGGAAAGGTCTTTATGCTTGCTATGACTGACTACTTCTCCAAATGGATTGAGGCAGAAGCATTTGTACAAGTCCGAGAAAGGGAAGTGATATCTTTTATTAAATGAAATATTATAACTAGATTTGGTATTTCTACTGAAATTGTTTGTGACAATGGTTCCCAGTTTATCGGGAATAGAACCACTAACTTTTGTGACAGTTAGGGCATCAAAATAATTACTTCCACTCCGGTTCATCCTCAAGCCAATGGCCAAGCAGAGTCTAGCAACAAGATCAATATCAACAATCTAAAGAAGAAGCTAGGATCCAAGAAGGGAAAATGGGCTGAAGAACTTCCTTATGTTCTTTGGGATGACAGGACTATGCCTAAAAAGGCAACAGGCTAAACACCCTTCTCATTGGTGTTTGGATCAGAACAAGTAATTCCCACAATGGTGGTTCCTACAGCAAGAACGAGCATCCGTGATCCTGAAGCCAATAAAGAAATCCTTTTTGAAGATTTGGATACTATAGAAGAACTCAGATACCTAGCCAACATCAGGATGGCAGCATATCAACAAAGGGTTGCTGGGGCATACAACAAAAATATCAGAATCGGAAGATTTCAAGAAGGAGATCCAGTATTAAGGAAAGCCTTCCAAAACACAACAAATCCAGCTGATGGGAAGCTAGCGCCCAAATGGGAAGGACCTTATCAAATTGAGTCGGAAGCAGGAAAGGGGGCATATCATTTGCTCACAATGGAAGGCAATAGGTTACCAAGAGCATTGAATGCTATCCACCTCAAGAAATACTTTTTCTAATTAGGATCCAGTATCCGGAGAGGATATATTATCCTTAAAGGATCAAGGAACCTAAAATCGGTAATATCTATCTGATTATTTATCCATTTTATATTCATGTTATTCTAAGGATAATATATTCTTAACATTTATCTTTTCCAAGTTTTAAGTAATAATGCAGATTTCAATAAGAGGTTCAATGTCTAAGAGGTTGGCCACCTCTCCTTTACATATAAGGTACTTTACTATTTCCCTTGGCCTTGCCCATGAATGGATATGACCCCTGATGGTCATATCCCCTAAGGTTTAAAGGTTTTCACCTTTCTCACGATCTCCAGTTGCGCACATTATCCGACGTATAGTTCGGGGCAGCGGGACCAGTACACGCTTAGTGGCTGACAATTTCGTTGTCTCTGGCTATATGGAAGATCCTACGAATAATGGTAGACGTACCATTTCCTAAGGTTTAAGGGGTTTTCACCTCTTCTCAAAGGCCATGTCGCCAGTTAACATCCGTATCTTTGGGCCAGTCCCCAGTTTGGGCTTGTCCCCAGTATTTAGGCTTTCCCCAGCTTAACACCAGTTGCACGGGCTTGTCCCCAGATTACACAGGCTTGTCCCCAGATTACACGGGCTTGTCCCCAGATTACATGGGCTTGTCCCCTGTTACACGGGCTTGTCCCCAGTTGCACAGGCTTGTCCCCAGTTTATTTTATTGGCTTGTCCCCAGCTTGTTGGGTTTAATCCCAGTTAACATTATAAGTTGTTTGCAACAAAGTTTCTAAGTTCATTGTGAAGATAAAGACTTATGGATTCAAAATCCTTAAATTGCTTCTACCAGGATCACAGAAGGATCATTACTGATGGTAACCTAGGTCTAATTAGACCCTACGGTATGATTTCAGTTTATCGTTTTACACTTATTTGATTTCAGTTTATATCTTTTAGATATTATGATTCATTATTCTCAATCTATTTTTATAAGGATTTAAGATCCTGGTTTATTTTTGCAAGGATATTTATCCTAAAAACCTTTTACTAAAGAATATTTCTCAAAACTTTCAACAAGTCTAAAGATATATCAGACAAAGTTTCAAAATAACAGAAAATCAACCAATAGTTAAAAGATACTATTTATTAAACTTACTTGCAATTACCGAAAATCTTAACTCGGATTTCACCATTCTAAAAATGGATCATCCACCCGGGTTAAACAGGTGTTACTAGTTGTTCATGATTTGCAGGGAGAAGGATATATAGGCTGAAAGGGAAATTTCCAAGGAAACTCCATTGAAATATGACAATTATATCAACTTGTCAAATCTCATATGTTTTTGCAGGAAGTTTGAATTCAAAGGCAAAATGACAGATATGATCTTATCACAACCGCCATTTTGGGGGCAATTGTTAGTGCACATAAATTTGACACTATGGATATATTAAAGTGGCATATGTTTTGGATCAGTTATCCTTAGCGTGTGTTCCAGATCCCGTCAGGATCAAAGATCCACAATACTTATTATTTACTAATGGTTGTTCTCATTTGTACAGGTATAATGGTTAGAAGACTCAGTCTATCCACTAACTTGCAGTCAAGAAGATATTGACGTGTCTGGATCAGTTGACCTTCTTAAGAGTTCCAGAGCTATCTCAGGATCATGGATCCTCGGTATATTGGTGCTGTTAACGGTTGTTTCGTATATGAAGGCTGATATTTATCAACTATAACGGCTCCAAGACCTGGTCTTCCCCCTATTTCGCAGCCTAAGTGATGGAGCACATGGTCAAAGTGGCAGTTACGATTTTATTGAAGGAAATGGCGGATTTTTAGGGAATATTAGTTAAAAGTCTTTATTATTCATAACTCCATAGAGTTATTATCTTTTACGTATAAATAGAGGTTATGATCAGCTTGGAAACACACACAATACACTCTGCTCTCTACGAACACAGCAATATACGCACACACCTAGAATTATTGTAGACACTGATCATAATCTCCAACCTTGTATCCTCATTTTACATATTAATAAACTTGACGGTGATAGTTTTCATCGTCCGAGGGTTTTTTTGTGTCGGAGATCACGATAATCACATACTCATCGACCAAAGGTTACCTTGTTGATCATTGACTAAAGTAATCCGACCAAAGATTATATTATTAATCCTTGACCGGAGTTATTTTACCACAGATTACCTTGATAAGTTTTGACCGAAGTAAGACTATCTTGGTTAAGGTCTTTTTCCCTCGTGATCAAATCCTTGTGTTCATCAATATTTCTTGTATACAACCACTAATATTGTGTTAGCACTAGACCTCACAATTACGAATTTGGATACATTATCCTTGAGTGTTTTTTGTCCAAAACACATGTAAAGAATTTAGTTAAAAGATCTAGAATTGTAATGTGTTTGGTTGACGAACCAAAGGATGTGGATGTTGTGGTTGATAAAGATCATGAGATAAATGTTGAGAAGACTCCTGAACCTGCAAATATTGATAAAAATATTGAAGCTGAGTAGACGCCAGTATTTGAGGTTAATCTGGATGAGGCTATTGATAATCTGATGAAAACTCCAACTGCTCAGAAATTTATTCCGAAATCTACTCCTTCAGTTGAAGAACCTATTCACAAGGAAACTCCAAAAGCTGATCCTAAAGTGTCTCAACAATCATTTGGAAAATTTTCTGATGTGTTCTTACAATTGGATGGACCATCAATGGTTGAGTTTGATTTATTGTAAGATAAAGTCAAGATGTTAAGATTACAAGTTTGGTTGAAGAGAATGACCGATTAAGTTTGAGAATGTGGATATTAAGAAGTGCTTGGATGAAAGTGAAAGAAAAAGAAAATTATATGATTATTTGTTGGTAGAACACATGAAGTATTTTGTGATAATAGAGAAGAAGCTCAGGATTAGACTTATTTATGAAGTTGATAGTGCTGAAGCACATGACACTGTGTTTGAATGTGTATATGGTGGTGACATTGGTTTTGCCGAGGCAACGTTTCCTGTTCAATATGATAAAGAAAAGGCAGCTGAAAAAGGAAAGTCAGAGATTGAAGAACCTATCACAGTTGATTATATAGTAGATGCCTTTGTGCAGGCTGGGGGATCTAGTGACTTTGTTGTGCTGGCTGATGAACCTATGGCTAAGACAATAGTAGTCCCTGTTGAAATTATTGTTGATGAGACCAAGGTTGTTGAGGAAGAAAAGGAGTAAGAAGATAAAGAAGATGAAGAAAAGGTAGACTTTGATGGTTCAGATGATGATTACACTGATTTAGATGATGATGAGCCTCAAGGGGGTTTTGGTGCTAGATCTAGAAAATCTGGAAATAAGATTGACTTTGTTGTTGGTGATGTTCAACATGATGAACGACAATAGGAGTTCAAAACTAAATATGCATCTACCGATAAATCTTTGGAAGAGTTAGAGAATTTTGATGTATTCTTGATTCAAGGTTTAAAGTTATTAACATGGAGGATGAGTTATAAGAAGGGGAGATTCCTGTTGACAAGTCTAAACTTGCTAAAATGTTAGATATTTCTATTGAAGATCGAACGTTGGATTTTGAAAAAGATATCCTCGACTCAGATATAAATGAAGAATGGTTGAATCAAGATGTAGAATTTGATGATAAACCATAACCGGTCAAATATGTTGGAGAATCTGAAGAGTTCGACGTGTTTGATGAAGTATTTGATGAGGAGATTGAGATGGAAACAGATCCGTCCAAACAACCAAAGAAAGTCACAAAAGAAGAAATGAAGGTTGGTTTTCTTATCGTTCTGCTGAACCAAAACAATTTTATTTGAATCCGGTAAGGTATTATAAGAAGACGCAAAAAGATGTGGCTTTGGGGAAGTGCGTGAGCATCGTGTACTTGATTAAGATTCGAAAGATTCCGATAAGAAGACTATTTAGAGTCCAATACTTCAATAGTTTGATGGAGCTTAAAAGTATACCATGGTTTGATGTATATGATATTTGTATGCATTCTGAACTACTATACATGCCGAAAGTAGTTTGGGAAATCATTATTAATGAGGTGAAAAGGCGTTTCAAGAAGTGGAAACCTCAGGTACCTAAATGGTTATGTCAAGGAAACGAAAGACCCTGAAGGTGAGCTTATACGAATGCTGAGATATTCAAGACCAGATTCGCTACGCGTAGTACCGTTATACCCAATGCAACAGGATTTTCATTCTTATTTCATTTGTTGGTCATATTTAGCGTTGATTGGTGACGCAAGCATTTATTTGGATCGTGGTGAACAGAAGTATGATGTAATAAGTGTGTATGATCCAATGTGGTTGGTGAATTGCTTGTTGAAAGACAAATAGGTGTTACATTTGAACAGAATCCAATGCTCTGATTATAAAGTCAAGACTCAAGCCAATCAATTCAAGAAAGTTGTGAATTTATGTTTTTACAAAAACATACATTCTTGACGGGCTTGGAAGCCAATTGGAGAGCTGCTAGGAACAAGACAAAATTAAGGCTGAGTTGAAAGTTGAACGTCAGGATAGAGTTAGAGTTACTCAGGCATCATAGAATTGGTTTCAATATATGCCGATCGGAGTATCTCGTCCATCATCACAAAAAGGATCAACTAGGCCGTCATTTTAAGAAGCGAGAATGGCTTATCGTAAGTAGTTTTTTAACATGGAATGAAGATGCAAGGACCAAGAAATATCCATGGGTGAGTGTGTTAGAGCATTATGTCTAATGCTAGGTCTTGCAAGTGATAAACGAGCCGAACTATAAAATATTGTATTGATAAGGGGCTAAAATGTCATTTTTGTAAAGTTCTAAGGAGCGTATAAGTGAGGTACAACGTATATGACTTATACGCATCGTATAAGTCTTATACGCTGACATCAACTTATACGGTCCAATAGAATGTGTATTAATAGGCTTAATTGTTAGACATTTGTAATAGTTTTTGTAATCTTGGTCAGAGAGATCATCACTTGTACCTTCAATGGTAAATGAATATGATGATGTTTACTAGAGTGAATATGTGGTCAATTCCTTTATTATATGTTTCCTCCATATATTATAATATATTAAACACTAAGTCATTGATCCGTATCGTATGATTCCTGCATGTATATCTGACGTTTATGATCCGGAATCAGGTCTTTCACTTTCATCACTCTAGAAGATTTGACCGCTAAAATTTCACCAAAAGTTCACAACATGTTGTCACACCTCAAGCTACGGTGGAAATGCCGGGGCGTGAACTGATAGCTCACAGCTTTTCAAAGGTTACTATCATGCATTATTAAAAGTTTTGATATCTATTAAATAAATTTCCATAAAACAATCATCCATACAAAATCCAAACAAACGAAGTACATTAATCAATAAAAATATGTCTCATTAAGTTTTCTTCTAGCATAAATCCTTAAGTGATATTGTACTTCAGTTACTTCACATCAAACGATAACTTGCATATGCGTTGAAAATAGAATGGTTTTGTCAACACAAGGTGGAGTGAGCAACACACCAGTTTAAGTGTACATATAGTGTGTGTATATATATATAAGTAACTGCAATAAGAAATATGAGGATAACAAATTAACCAAATGAGCAAGTATAACTGAGATGTCAAGAAGCACAAAGCTATAATGACTGGCGTATGATCATACTATTATGCGATTATGTTGGACCTCTCCGAATGCGAAATCATATAAGCACATAAACAAGTAAAGTATAAGTTGTTAACACATAAGACAATAGTTGCAGTTTTGTGTATAAGTATATATGATAAATACAATTTATGCATATGTCCCCAAAACGTGGAAAAAGAAGTAAAATAAGGGAATGTGGTACTCACCTTGATAGGCGAACAAAGGTGATTGAGATAACAAGAATGCGAGAAAGGTCACACGTGAACGTTAAAGCCTAAGAGGAACGAGAGCAAACAGACTTGCTAATAATAAGATTTAAGTATGACAACTAGTTAATCAATAACAAAATGATATTATAATAATATTATATTTATATAAGGATTTATTATATAAACTATTATAAATATCTTTATGTATATAAGTGAACGAAAACGTGAATTAAACGAGTATTACAAAGTATGCTTTTATTAAGATAATCTAAATTAGTTATTAGTATTATTAATACATTTCTAAATTGTTAAAAAGGATAACGATAATAGTTTTCCCAAAATAAACGGGTGCAGAGGGTCGAACCCGCGACCTCCGCCCCATAACACCCAGGTAATAACTAGCCGAGCCAGATGATCTATTTATTAAAAGAATAGAACGTTGAGTTATAAACAACTGGCAGTTCAACCCAAAACCCCTATGAACCGTAACAATTACAATCTATCAATCCCGTTATGATTAAACAAATTGATTATGGGGCTTTTAATAAACACAAAATCGCGATCAAAACCCTATAATTTATTACCTCGTATGATGATCAGAGAAGGATTAATTAGACAGAATAGAGCCGGCTATAATGGTGGACGAACGAGTATAAAAATGACCAAATTAATATAAATATATATAGGGCTATGAACGGCGATGGTTAGAGGATCGCATCTTTGCATTTAATAGAATTATTAACAACGTTTTCGTGTCCAACAAGATTAAGCGAGTGTTTGTTTGGTTATTAAGGAAAAACGAATCCCAATTTGATATTATTAAATTGATTAGGGGTATCGGCTAGGCCGAATTTGGTAAGAACAATATGACTCTTGATTCAATTTCCAGAAATCAATCGAGAATTGAGGTGCAAGCTAAGAAAACAGGTCTCGGGTTTGCTATACGGGTCCTGGGTAAATGGGTTATCCATTTATTAAAGGGTTATAATAATACTAATACATAATTTTAATTTTAGTCCTTGGAGGTTTAAGATGGAAACAAAGTTGAACAAAAGTTTGAGTTTGGATTAATTTTGCCATAAATTGGAAGTTATAAATATATTTTACATAAACCATTTAAACAATAATAAAATAATAATTAATCTTTTGGATAAGCGTGAAATTTTAATTAAAAAAATAATACGAAAGTCAAAACGAGACGGTTATTTAATATATATATATATATATACGAAAATCCGAGTTGTTACACATGTCATGTTCTTGGTTTTGACCAGTTTCTCAAAGTATTAGATTCTTAAAACTTCATTTTCACAATCATCTTTGCCAAAATGTCTTGTTTTCACTTATACGGCGCATAACCATTTGAGTGTATAACCTTATACACATTATAACGTCTTATCCGCATAACCTTGTCTCCGTATAACCATTTTTGTATAATCTTTTCAACGTATATCATCCCCGTATATATGTAATTAAAACTTTCTATTTTTTTTTTTTCAGAAATAGATATCTTGAGTGGATCATGGACAACAATATCAAAGTGTAGTAAATGCGTGCTATCATTGTGTGGGTGAGAAAATGTAAGAAGTTGACAGATGAACAAGATAGAGAGAAAGATGAGATCATGGCATAACGTGAAGATAATGTGAAGAGCGTTGTAAGGGTCAAAGTATCGATTTACGAAAGGTGTAAACATGTTAATAAGGCAAAAGAAAAGTCAATGTCAAATCCTTTTAAGAAGTTTGGAAGGCATATCGTAAAAGGATCTTTGGCCTTGATGATTGAAGTCGATGAAGATTTTTTGAAGACCAAGATTAAGCAACATCCATGGGGGGAGTTTGTTAGTGCATAGTGTCTATTGCTCAAGGCTTGTAGGCGTTGAAGAATTTGAAGACAAGGACTAAGCAACATCCCAGGGGGAGTTCGTTAGTACATAATGTCTTTTGGTTAGGACTTTTAGGTCTCGATGGAAATTTTTGTAATTTTTTAAATGTATAAGCTTATACAGCGTGTAACTTACACGGCGCATAACAAATGCGCCGTTTAAGCTTACACAATGTATAATTGTCAAGTTCACCTATAAATAGATGGATTGACATATCCGTTCATACCTTTGGGTCTAGTGAGTAGATGCACTTGTATTTTGTGATATTGAATTGTACTTCCCTACTATTGAGTAATGAAAAGAAGATTAAAGCGATTTATTTTTCTTTTTCACTTTGTTATGGATTCCACACATAACATTTGAGAGTATATATCATCGTGCACGTTCTTACACGTCTATGTTCATTCCTGCATGGTACCTACACATGGTATCAGAGCTTTGGACTTGTTATATACTTGGAAAACCATAGGTTTGTCTCTTTTTTCTACCGAATGTTGGAGCAAACTAACCACCGGATCATCAGTTCTACAGGCATGTTCTCCTCTGTAACTTGGAGAAAGACGCACATGTTGTACTTTGGTTTGAAAGGATACACCATTTTTCTGCACAATCACAAACAAAAAAGATTCAAAGCAATAATTAGTCATTAAATTTAATTAATTTAACATGCATCAAGTTAAAATTGTAGAAGAAGATATAAAAGTATAATCTTTATGAACCTGTTTTTCGAAAAATTTATAACCTACACAGAATACAAAGATGTCAGTAAACACAAAATGGAAACCCTAAACTCATATAATGAGTGTTAGAAATAATTCAATTGAAGCTTACAGAGTCAGAATTAGATGGAAGACTAATTATGGGTAGAAATTAAGAGCAACGGTTGGGTATCTAGGTTGTGAGCAAATGGATAATAGTGCAAGAGAGAAAGACAGAAAAAATAAAATGACAATTTTCTAAGTCCCGCTTCTATAGTGTATGCTATGTACATTTGAAAGTGAGTTTTAAATGATTTTTGCATTTAGTACATGAATGATGCCAAAAATCCAGATTTCACAAGTTAGATTATCAAGTATATTTAGTCAAACAGGCAACCTTGCTCGAGATTAATAAAGATCCCAGAAATATTAACTTAGACATATTTCTAAACGCCAACCTTAGTCGAATACATTATCATCACAAAGTTTACTCGATTTTACTTTCAAAAGCAAAGAGTAAACGTTATCCAGAGATATACTTTCAGTTATACTTTAAAGCAATGTTTACTCGGCAATTCTTCTAATGTGCAAAGTGTGCTTGAGAAGACTTGATATATTAATTTTAATATACAAGTGTGCTCAAAGCATACAGTGTGCTTGAAAAACTTCTGAAATATGCAAGTATGCTTAGAGACCACTTGAACTATTATTTTAATATACAAGTGTGCTTTATGCATAAAGTTTGCTCGATAAACAAAGTTTACTCGAAAGCACTTGCAATTTCAGAGAAACTATTCATACATATTCAATAAGATCAATATTTTAACAAGCATGCTTGAAATATTTACCATGTTTACTCGATGTATCTAAACATTAAGTAAATAGTCAAGTTTACTCGAAATTATTCATTTTCAACAATTTCAATCCAAAGTCATAAAGTATGCTTGAAATAGACAAGTTTCAACTAAAACACCCAAGTTTACTCGAAACACTTATTCCAAACATATTTAGATACATTTATATCACACATTCATCAAGTATGCTCTAATGAGATGACCTCCTAATAAAACAACCAAGCTTACTCGAAAGTACAAAAACATCAAAGTTTACTCAAAAATGCATGATCAGACATATTCATAACAAATAAGTATCAAGTATGCTCGAATAAGTTAAATTCAAATAAAAACACCTAAGTTTACTCGAAAGTTTAAAATAATCAAAGTCTACTTGAAATAACATATGCAGACATATTCAAGGTGAAAATGCAACACTTCTGACTTAAAGCTTATTTTAATAAGTTTTTCTCTTTTGGACTCAAAGTTTAAGAGTAAATGGTGCATAATGAGATCAAATTTCAGTTAAATCATTGCAAATCCTTTTATTAAATGGAAAGACCTCAACGTGGGATCATATTGATTAAGTTACCTTTCAGTACTTCATTCTCAACGTTATAATGACATAGTAGGCAGGCTAATAGCAGGTATTTACTTTGCATGAATTTCATTACTTTGGTGATATGCTTAAGGTTCAATTAGTTGAATAATACATAAATGGATAACACTTATTGCACTATGATGTTCTATATCTCTTCTCAACGCTTATTTGGTTTTCTCTAGATCACCCCAAATTGACTTCAACCCCCTGATATTTAGTCAAATATATTATGACAGAACATTTAAACTTTCTTAATAAATATGTCTTTTCAAAACTTTTCAAACATTAAGGTTGAAAGTTGGACTTACATGCCATGCAGTTCGGTCTTAAATGCCTTTCATTCAATGTGTTTAGAACTTATAATAATGCCCAACCTCTGTAGTTCTATTTTAAACCCTCATGGTTGTTTTCTTTAAAACTTTTGGACATTAATCAACATTTGGTTGATGTATGATCTTTTTGCTCAAATTTATTCTTTTTCATATACATAATATGTTTTATTTTGAGTGAACAAATACCAATAGGCTTGTGTATGACTGGGTGATTACTTTTCTGCCTATAATTCAGAGAGTTTATCTTGAAACATTCATATTTCAACAATGTATCTCCACATTAAGTTTATCATTTTCATTATGTTTATATCACCTTAGTTTTTAAACATAATGGAAATCTACAATACATATCAATGACTGCACTAGTAGTCTTTTTAGCCTTTTAAATCCATATGATTGGTATAAATATTCAATCTACTAGCATATCCCAAAAGTTGGATCACTTTTCATTGAAAACATTTTACGCTTCTATAAAGCTTGAACTGAATAATCTTTTCATTTCTCAACACCATTAACTTTCTTAGTTTGTCAAAAATGATTTACTTTGAAAAACTTCTTTGTAAAATGTTCAATGGAGCATACAAGTTTGAAATCAAATCACAGTTTTGACATAAGCAATCAATAACATACTTAAGAATGACCAAAAATGAAAAGTATGCATTAATACAATCAGACTAACATAATGTTCAATTCAAGACTAATTATGCACATCATCATTTCAGATCATCAAATCACAAAAAAGATATCAGATAAGCATGCAGATTCAATATTTCAAAGCATATATGGACACACTTATCAAGACATCATGATCAATCACTGAAAACAAACCTAAGGATCACTGATTCCTAAGTCAAATATAGTCATTTAAAGTACATATAAGTCAAACAAAATCACATAGTCAAACATAGAACACAACTTACGATTTAAGACCTTTAAAAAGATAGTCAGTTAGCACAATGAACATATTTCCAATCAGACTTCATCAGAGTTAATCATGCCTGAAGCTTTTAAATGAAAGTTAAATATTGTTTTATCTAGTGGCTTGGTGAATAAAATCTGCCAAGCTGTCACTAGTGTCAACTCTTTTCATTTCTATTACACCTTTCTCACTATAATCTATGATGAAATGGTGTTTGATCTTAATATGCTTGGTCATTGAGTGTTGGACTAGATTCTAAAGTATGAACAGAGCATCAGTATTATCAATATAAAGGTAAGTGTTCAAGTAATTCAAACCATAGTCCAACAGTTGATTTTGAATCCAGATTACTTGAGCACATCAAGCAACAATGTATTCTGCTTCAGCAGTTGAGATTGAAACAGTTGTTTGCTTCTTTTATTCCATGATACTAGCCTGTCTCCCTAGAATTGACAACCACCAGATTTTGACTTCCTGCTCATACCAAAAGCCCAAATCAGGTTTTCCTTTCAGATATCTAAAGATTCTCTTGACAGTTGTCATGTGAGAAACTTTTGGACTTGATTGGAATCTTGCACACGCACATATAGCAAACATAATGTCAGGTCTTGAAGAAGTTAGATACATCAATGATCGAATCTTAGCTCTATATTCATGTTTATCAATAGCCTCCCTCTTTTCATCAGCTACCATCTTCTCATGTGTGTCCATTGGAGTTGAAGTAGTCTTCAAGACATTTGAACTTGTTCAAGATGTCTTGTAGATACTTAGATTGACAGATGAATATACCATCATTCTTCTATTGACTTGTAATCCAAGAAAGAACTTCATCTCACCCATAGAGCTCATACAATATTTAGACTTCATAACCATCTCAAACTCCAAACACAATTGTTCATTTGAAGATCCGAAGATGATATCATCAATATATACTTGAACCGGATGCAAATCTCTTCCTCTTTTCTTATAGAAGAGTGTCTTATTAATGACTTCCCTTTGAAAACCATTTACAAGTAGATGATTTGACAGCTCATCATACCAAACTCTTAGAGCTTGATGTAGTCCATATAGAGCTTTTTATAGTTTATATAATCTATTTGGATACTCAGTATCCTTAAAACCTGGAAGTTGTGTGACATACAACTCTTCTTCAATCTTGCCATTTAAGAAAGCATATTTGACATCCAATTGAACTACTCATATTTTTAGAAGCAGCATAGGCTAAGAAGATTATGATAGCTGATCTGTGTCTAAAGGATGTTTCTTTCTACGGAACTCACAACTAAGCTTTAAATTTATAAAACGGATTCTCCTAATAACACTTCACACAACCGGAAGTGTACCAATCGTAAGTAATATAGAACTAAGGAAATCCGAGTATCAAACACAAGGACACGTGAGAACGCCTAATGATCACTAAACCCTAGATAAGACCTTCCTAAGAATAATATTTTTATTGGTTTTTAATATATTAAAATACTTGACCTAAACTACTTTGACTAAATTAATTAATTTAACTTAACGAAAACACTTAACGAAACGCTTAATGAAACTTAGAAGATTAACTGACAATGGAGAAAACGTCTACCTAGGTAACAATCATATTGAAGGTCTAACAAGCTAATGGATTGAATGATCTCACGACACCAGTATCTAAGGATGACACAACTAAGGTTCGCTCAATAAAGCTATATCACCTCTCGGTCTTACTAACAAACCGGGAAATGAATGCTAAGGTGTTCTAATGTTCATTCTCCTCTTGGTCTTATCGACTCACGACACTAATGTAAACGAATACTAAGCAACCAAGGATAGAGAAATAATTTGGTTTAAATTAAACTAGACCAACTAATCACTTACGAACCCAAACCCGACAAGAACCGAACGCACTCTCGCGCAATCCTAATCCTAACAAGTAAAAGCTATGAGACGAATTTACTTCCTATCACCTCTCGGTCTCTAAGAAGGTGCTCACCCGCTGAATTATACTATAACACACTCAACAAAACCCTACACTGATATCTACCGCAAACAAATTCTCAACACCAAGTAAAGAATCAAACAATCTACAATCAATCAAAACCAATTCAACCAGTCGAAGCAAGAGGTTTATGAGTATAATTTATAAAATCACAGCTACAAAACACAACCTAATTCAATATTAAACCAAACTTTTAATAGCAAATCAAGTCACATTGATCAACCAATCCACTAAACTCATTAAAACCTAACAATAATCATCTATCCTAGGTAGAACAAAGAAGATTAGCTACTCATGATTTTTGGACAGCCGGTATAACTCAATGTAAAAACCATATGAATCATCAAAATTACATCATTAAAATCATTCAACAATCAATGGTAATCAATAACAACTCAAACCCTAACTAGAGTGCAAAACAATCCAACTTTAAAGATTAAAATCACAAGAGAATGAACCTTGAACAATAGAACAAAGTTTATGGAATGTTTACTATCGATTATGGCTGAGATTATTGATGAATATTAACCCTTGCTGCTATCCCAAGTTTTCCTTAACGATCCTCTTCTTCCCTTTGGATCAACAATTGCATAAATCATTTTTTTTCTTGGTATATAGGGGCTGCCGATCGGAATTTGGTGTGGGGGTTTGGATTTTAATTCTTAGCTGATCTTTGCTGCTGCCCACGTGAGATTTTTACCAAGAACTAAGAATTAAAGTTGTCTCCTTTAATGAAACAACTAACTAACCTTCCTAGCCACACACTTTCTAGAACAAACTTTTGTTTTCCCTTTTTTTTGTGAATTCCGATCGGTCTCCCTAAGGTGTGTTAGGGCTTTTCAATGTTTTTGAGTTATAATATAATATGGTGTGAAAGGCTTTTCTCTAGTGGGCTTGGGCCGGGCCATGAGTTTTGTCTTCAAACTTGATCATAAAGCCTCTTATGTCTTCCAAAACTCGAAAATTTTCTCCTTTAAAACTTGTAACCTACACAAAATAATAAACTTTGTAAGAACATGTTAAAACAAGTTAAAAATCCTTATTTGTTATATAATTAAGCCATTAAAATATGATAAAAATGTGAGAAAAATAGGTGTGTTTTACAACACATCAAACATCCCCACACTTAAGACTTTTTCGTCCCTGAAAACGAAATCTACACGGGATCATAACCAAGTGAAAAACAACAAACTCCCAGATTATTTAACATTACTAAAGCACAAGAAACAACTCGACATATTGACCGCGTTTGCAGGTATTGTTGTCCACTTAAACCCAACCACTAACCAACCAAGCCCCCAATTGTATTAAACATTTTAAATCCAAAAATCAAGGCTACACCTGCCCCATCTCAGACAAAGAAAGCTAGAAGAACTAGAGTCGAAGAAGACTATTTCGGCAAATCACGATAAGCCAAGGACTCGTTGATGGTACTAATTAGATGCACTAGGTGAAATTTGATGGATGAATGGTCCTGTGGAGGTCGTACGAGCTATTACTAAATATTATTGGACTTTGTCATATAAATTCCTAATTTGATATTTATTGACTAAGAACCTTCGAGCCCCAATAGTATATCATCAGAGTCAATATCCCCTTGGTAACACGTAAACTCTAAGTCCCGTCTAGTATGTGCATCTTTGACCTGTTTTGCTAACTTTAAAAAATGCTTCTTTGGCATTTTACAATACATGACTTTCTCACAATCATTTGCTTTCTGGAAAAACTTTTCATAATACACTTTCAAAACATACATACTTCTTCTTTTTTGTTAATTTTTTTTATATCACCCTAAAGTATATAACTATTTCTAAGCTCGTATAAAGATGGAATGGGGTGGTGTGTTGGTTTGAATGCATCTAAATCTTACCATCTTAAAGTGTTTAGATTATGGTAATCCTCCCTAAGCATCGAAATTCGGTTTCACCGTTTTTCAAATTATTATATATATATAAAAATATACTAAAGATGACTATCAAAGCTAGTTGGGCCTACCGACACATCCCAAATCAAATATACAAACCATCTCTTCTTTTATTATTATTATTATTATTATTATTATTATTATTATTATTATTATTGTTATTATTATTATTATATTTTTCAAAAGTTCCGAGACTTTGTTAACACAACGGTAGTAATATCATTTCATGCTTTATGAAGAACAAAAACAATTTTCAAGGGACTTTTTTCTTTATTTTTTTTTTTCAAATTCAGTCGCCCCAGTCACTTTCAGTTTTCGGGTCAATGGCTATCCGGTATATCTGCAGGCAGATAACGAGACCAAACATGTACAAGTATATGTCCCTTGAACTTAAGTAGCCGACATATTTTTCAGGGAAAGAACAAAACACACAACAGTGGCCCCAGTTACTTTCAGTTTTCAGGTAAATGGCTATCCCGTATGTCTACAAGTAGTTAAGAGGACCAAACATTTACAAGTATATGTCCCTCAAACTTGAGTAACCAACATAATTCTCAGCAAAAGAGTGCAAAAATGTTATTATAATTTTTTTTCTACAACTAAGTAAAATAAAATCCCGTCCCCACGCTTAAAACGAAATCGTCCTTGATGAGAACAAGGAAAAGAAATAAAATAAAATAAAAATAAAACTTAAAGTAATCAAAAGTAAAACAAAGAACGTGATACTCCCCTGGTTTATATGTAGTATCTTCACCAGTTGTGTATCAATCTACTGACCGTATAGCATTTCATTCGCGGCGGCAACCTCGGGAGAACCAGTTCTAAAACGCCAGTAGAGCTACCATGCGCAAAATAATACCTGCAATAACTCAAACTAGCTCGCATGTAGCTGCGTACAAAGCAGAAAACAAAAACATAAGAAATAAACATTTTTTTTGTGTTTCTGTATTTTTTTAATTTTTTTTCCCTTTTTTATTCTTCTATTTTTTTTAATTTTTTAATTTTTTAATTAATATTTTACTAACAAAAATATATAAAATAAAACAAATAATAAAGAAAATCATAATACACACTATACAACTCGAGCTGTCTCCAGAGTGAAACATCCAACACGTCTATGCCTCGTTGAATGAGTTATGGTAGAACACCTCGACTATCTGATCAGCTACCGGCTCACCTATGTGTTGCTTCAACCTGTGACCGTTCACCTTAAACTTCCCGCTCTAATCTTGTATCTCAATAGTGCCATACGGGAAAACCTCAATGACTGTGAACAGTCCCAACCATCGGGATTTCAACTTTCCCGGGAGTAACCTATCTGGGAGTTATACAATAAAACCATATCCCCACACTTGAACTGCTTATTACCCTTCAGCTTTCTATCATGCAGTTCGTTGGTCCGCTCCTTATACCTAAACGACTGTGCATGCGTGATCCCAGAGCTCCTCTAACTCATACAGCTGATGGAAACGAGTGCCCTCTGGGCGGATAAATCAAGATTAACCCTCTGAAGGTCCATGAAGCACGGTGCTCCAATTCAACAGGAAGATGACAGGCTTTCCCATAAATCATCTGAAATGGTGTGGAACCAGTCGGAGTCTTGTAGGCTGTACAGAAGGCCCACAAAGCGTCATCCAATTTGTCAGACCAATCCCAACGATTCGAACCAACCGTTTTATCAAGAATACGTTTGATTACCCGATTACTCACATCCACCTTCCCACTAGTCTGTGGGTGGTAGGCGGTCACAAACCGATGGGTGACCCCATAGCGCTGCAACGCCTTATCCATCTGCGTAATGCAGAAGTGAGTACCTTGATCACTGATCAAGGCTTTAGGGACACCAAAATGATCAAAGAGACTCTTAAGAATACGGATCACAACCCGGGCATCATTTGTGGGTAAAGCCTTGGCCTCAACCCACTTTGACACGTAATCGACACCCATGAGTTTGTACTTGTTCCCACGCGAAAATGGAAACTGTCCCATGAAATCAGTGCCCCACACATCGAAAACCTAACAAACATGAATTGCATTTTGGGGCATTTCGTTTTCCGATGAAATGTTGCCGACACGTTGGCAATGATCACAACTCCTAACAAATGCATGTGCGTCCTTAAAAATTTAAGGCCAATAAAAGCCAGAATCAAACACCTTCTTTGCCGTCAAACTCTCACCGTGGCAATCTCAGTTGAGACTGCAGTTCTCTAAAACCCAGGGCAATCTTAGTTGAGAGTGCCATAGTTAAAGTTGAGAGTGCCTTTTCATCCTTCTAAAATTTAGCAAAATCATCATCATCATACAAAGCAATAGGCTTCACAATAACTTTAGTTGTGTTCTCACGTTGATAAGTAATTCTTTGAAGTCCCCTAACAATACTTCTCCAGATTTTGGCATCTTTCATCTTAACATACTTCTCGAATTGAAACTTCCATTCGCTAAACCCCTCATGAGAAAGCAGATGGGGCACGCGAGTAATGGTCCCCATAATAGAGTCCAACTCCTGATGAAGTGATGCATTGGATGACCCATTAATGTTACTTAGTTGATACATCTTAATCAGTCTAGTCCAAGTGAAGTTTAGATCCAAACAATTTTAAGGTCCAATACACAAAAAGCCCAAATCAGATTGATCAGGCCCACTGAGTTCACAGGGTATGTTGACCGAGAACTAGAATCGTTGACCGAGAACAGCACAGGTGGACAGAGAACCAGGGTTGTTGACCGAGAACTTAATACGTTGACCGAGAACACTGGTTCTTGACTGAGAACTACTAATATTTGACTAAGAACTGTTATTGTGTTTGAAAGAGAACTAGTTTTAGCCGAAAAAACCATTAAATGTAGCCGAAAACACTCAAATGTAGCCGAAAACACTTAAATGTAGCCGAAACACTTGATTTAAACCGAGAACCCAGGAATCTTTCAGATTTTGATTGTAACAAACTCCCGAGAATTATGGAGTTTGATTTGTTTCCTAACCAAAAACCAATCTTTCACCAAAACAGTTATTTCTCTTCTCCGAACAACAGTTCACCGGAAAATACAACCAAACCACCAATAAACTAATATTTTGAATCCTTGATATCACAATAACAAGCCTAAATAGGTTTAAGGATCTGATACAAATTATAAGGTCCAAGACGGATCTTTCAATATGATATCAACTTATCTTGATGTTGGTGGGGAAATCCAACACAAGATGATTCAAGAATCAATAACAGTAACACGAAGAAAACCAAGTAACGCTTCAAAACACATGTTCTTATAACGTCGGGTGCTTAAGCAAAATAGAATACTCGTTCAAAATAACAAGGTGAACGGCCAAAAACACGCAAGACTCAACAACCCCAAAACCCTATACAAGTGATCTATATATAGAGTAACCAACTAGCCAACCCAACAAGAACCCAAAGCCCACCGAGATCCATAAGGATCATGGTTTACATATGTAGCCTAATATCAACCTTAACTAAGTACAAATCATTAAGTCAAGGCCCAACATTGCGTCTATAATAGGGGATGGTTTAAGAGAGAAGTCACTTTACTGTGAGAAATGTAAGAAATAGATCTGGACCATTGATTGTGTGTAATCAATGATTAAAATAACAAATGGTAACTTTGTAATTATTAATGAGAATAATGTTCTAGTTTTTATTACAAAAGGGTATGGTGGTCTTTTGTTTAGCCTCGTTGAATTTAAACGTATATCATCATCAATTCTATTTCCTTTTTTTATTCCTTATTTATCTCTTCCTATTAATATATATTATTGTCAAAATCTTCGTATCTATTATTCTGATTTCTACACCGATATCGCTTCTTGCAAGGAGTTACGCACCAGAATCTCAGAAGCTTTTCGTCATTGTTTTTGTGTTAAACAACCAGGTCTTCATCTATTGACTTATGATATCAAGGCTAGTCAATTTCTTTGTAATTGAAACTCTATGAACATCATACACATCTTACTCTATATATACCTACATTACTTTTTTTTCCTTCATTCTAAATTGAATAATTTGGGGAAAATTTATGGCTTTTTTTTGCATCTATTCGACTTTGTATGTTTTTTATAATGGTTCGTATGATACTTAATATATGTACATGAAAATCATAATCATGCACTCATGTGTAGGACGTTTTGTGAAGTTTATACATACTGAATTGCAATATATTAGTGTCTGTGTGACTGTATAGGACGTCTACCACTTATGTGGATACTAATCTAGAAACTGTGTATGAGATCTTTTATTTGATTATGCTATTTGGTTGGTTTTGTAATATCTGGGGGTGTGCTCTGTTTTCGGTGTAGTAAATGTTATAGATAATAGGAGATCTTCATGTTTGTAGGATGTAGAAGCAATTTACCATTAATTTAGGTACTAATCATGTATTCATTTATTATATGTGTTGATTGTTTACTATTCTATATTATATATTAATTCTCATTTGTGTAGGCTACCTACTATTTGTATAGTTTGTGTGATAGTTGAAATTTATTTTAGACATTGTTTAGATAATATTTGTGTAGGTGTTTAGGGTATCATATATGTGTAGGCAGGGTGATGTAAATATCTGTGTGGGTATATATGTAGTTACTATTGTATTTGTACTTTTTTTTAGAAAGTGGTTAGTATATAGTTTGTTGTTGGTACCAAAAGATGGAGGAGTCTAAACGATGTGACATGGTATGTGTAGGATGTAAATGGTTTACGTTGGTATAGTTTGTTTATATTTTCTTTTATCTAATTGTGTAGGATTTGGGTAGGTTGTCTTTGTTGTTGAATTTACATTTTGATAGCTGAGTTGGGTTTTGTGTAAAGATACACACTTGATACACATAATAAGCGTGCTACACAATAAACATTAAACCATACATAGCCATCTAAATAACATAATAGACAATTATACACATCCTACACATACTATAATGCAATTAAAAAACCATACACATCAATACAACATATGTGTAGGATTTGTGTAGGCTAATTTAAAGAGGAGCACTACACTTTATCCTAGCCCTAATAATCTATATCTAATACTGATTTGATCCTTATTTTACTCACTGAATTGCTACTTTCTTTGTGCAGGAGGAATATTTTGTAAGTTTCCCGAGGCCATTGACATCCTAGGGCAAATGATATGGATTCTTTAACACCAAATTGGTTTTTAAGTTTAAATAGGCTACAACAAGTAACATAGGCTTGGATCTGGCGAAAAACATGATTATACGTTCCCTAAATAATCGGCTTGGCTCTAGTGGAAAACATTATTATACACACCCTAAATAACTTTTGTTTAAAATAAAAAAGAATTACATAATAATAAAGTGTTTTGTAACTTACTGTTAATTACAAATAGTTACCATAAAAGAAAATTTGGTATGTGTCATATATGCCCTTTTAATTTAATTATATAGAAAAATAAAATGAAATTATATGATGGTTGGAATGATTTCTCGCACTTCTCGCAGTAAAATAGCTTCTCTCATGAACTTAAACCTATATATATGTCGCCAGATCCAAGCCTATGTTACTTGTTGTAGCCTATTTAAACTCAAAAACCAATTTGGTATTAAAGAATCTATATCATTTTCCCTAGGATGTCCAATGGCCTCAGGTAACTTACAAAATATTCCTCCTTCATAAAGAAAGTAGCAATTCAGTGAGTAAAATAAGGATCAAATAAGTATTAGATATAGATTATTAGGGTTAGGATAAAGTGTAGTGCTCCTCTTTAAATTAGCCTACACAAATACTACACATATGTTGTATTGATGTGTATGGGTTTTTAATTGCATTATAGTATGTGTAGGATGTGTATAATCGTCTACTCTATTATTTAGATGGCTATGTATGGTTTAATGTTTACTGTGTAGCATGCGTATTATGTGTATCAAGTGTTTATCTTTACACAAAACCCAACTCAGCTATTAAAATTTTAATTCAACAATAAAGATGACCTACACAATTAGATAAAAGAAAATATAAACAAACTATACCAACGTAAACCATTTATATCCTACACATACCATGTCACATCATTTAGACTCCTCCATATTTTGGTACCAACAACAAACTATATACTAACCACTTTCTAAAAAAAGTTCAAATACAATAGTAACAACAAATATACCCAAACAGATATTTACATCACCCTACCTACACATATATGATACCCAAAAAACCTACACGAATATTATCTAACCAATGTCAAAAATAAATTTCAATTATCACACTAACTATACAAATAGTAGGTAGCCTACACAATTGAGAATTCCTATATAATATAAAATAGTAAACAATCAACACAAATAATAAATGAATACATGATCAGTACCTACAGTAATGGTAAACTGCTTCTACATCCTACACACATAAAGATCTCCTATTATCGAGCACACCCCCCAGATATTACAAAACCAACCAATAAGCATAATCAAATAAAAGACCACATACACAGTTTCTAGATTAGTATCCACATAAGTGGTTGACGTCCTACACAGTCACACAGACACATATTGCAATTCAGTATGTATAAACTGTACCAAACGTCCAACACATGAGTACATGATTATGTTTTTCATGTACATATATTAAGTATCATATGAACCATTATAAAAGACATACAAAATCGAATAGATGCAAAAAAATAAAATAAAATAAAATAAAAACCATAATTTTTCCCCAAATTATTCACCTTAGAATGAAGGAAAAAAAAGTAATGTACGTATATACAGAGTAAGATGTGTATGATGTTCATAGAGTTTCAATTACAAAGAAATTGACTAGCCTTGATATCGTAAGTCAACAGATGAAGACCTGGTTGTTTAGCACAAAATCAATGAGGAAAAGCTTCTGAGATTCTGGTGCGCAACTCCTTGCAAGAAGCGATTTCGGTGTAGAAATCAGAATAATAGATACGAAGATTTTGACAATAATATATATTAATGGTAAGAGATAAATAAGGAATGAAAAAAGGAAATAGAATTGATGATGATATACGTTCAAATTCAATGAGGCTAAACAAAAGACCACCATACCCTTTTGAATTAAAAACTGGAACATTATTTTCATTATTAATTACGAAGTTACCATTTGATATTTTTACCATTGATTACACATTAATCAACATGATAAATAATTTTTAATACAAGTATTTTGTAAAAGGATTTATTTTTGTTATAGCTATATATTATTACTATTATAATTTTAATAATCTGTATAAAATAAGGCCTAAATAAATTTAACTCTTAAATACCCGTTCATATCTCAACTCTCTATTAATCCATTAATTGATCCGTAGTATTCTCTGTTATTACTCTTACTTAGGATTTGTCCCTGATAATTCTCGGCGATCGTGATGCTTATTTATTATTATTCTTATCACACTCACACCGCTCACTCAGTTGATAAGGTGAGTAATCACTCCCCCACTTTTCACGATTTTCAAATATTTTTGGGATATATGTGTACCTTATATTATTTATATATTATTAGTATTTACATTAGCAACTGTTAACCTTGTGTGATATCAATTAATTTCCTAATTTTCTATAAGATAACTTGTTTTATTTGGAGGCATTCAGAGAGGTCCAACATATTCACATATTAATATGTTCATACGATCGTCGTCGTAGCCAAAGCCTACTTCGTAAGGCGATGGTTTTACCAACAATCATTAATTGCTCATTTGGCTTGATTATATATCTTATAAGGACAGTTATGCTCCATTTTCTTATATTATATTATATTGAACTAACCGGTGTTTTACTCACTCAACCTAGTGTTGACAAAATATATCTATTGTATTCGCATATGCAGGTTTTATATTAAATTGAAAGTAAGATTGGTGGAGTTTTAATGATGCTTTAAGTTAAAAGAACTTTATCAAGACATAAATTTGACTTGAAGTTTGAATTTATTTGTTTTTGGTTTAATGATTTGTACTTTGTTATTCGAAATTGTTTGGATTTGTTTAGATATTTAATTTAAATTAATAGATATTTTCACTTTTAAATTATTGCATGATAGTACCTTGAGAGGTGTGAACACTTAGTTCGCACCCTGACATTTTCGCCTTAGGTTGGGGTGTGACAGATTGGTATCAGAGCCGAAGGTTTAAGTTAGCTCGTTAGTGGTGTCTTAGTAACATGCTTAGGAGCCACATACATGCTTATTTGATTGCCTTATGTGTTCAAATTATTTGTTTACAACTTTTCTAGTTAGTTATTTAATTATTGTTTATTATTATATTATCATGCACACACACACAAATCTGAGGCTATGCCTCAACCTCAAAATAGATTTCTTAATTAATTTAATTCATGTAGATTTCCATTTATTTTTTGGGAAATTCCTTAAGAATTCCTTAGTGTTGTTTTTACTTTTTCACATTAGGGATAGGTTGTGTGATAAGTCTTGTAGTAACTAGAAGGGGAGAGAACCGTGAGTTGGGACTTTGCAAACCGGTTTCAAGAACCCAAGGTAAGACGTTATTACTTACCTTGAGGATAACCTGACCACAGTACTCTATCTTATAGGCTAAAGTGGGACACAACTATCATATGACCGACACCCTAGGCGGTCAAAACGTAACCGCTTTTGCGGTTGCAGTCGTATTTAAACTAAATTCACGATGGTCCGTGGCTGAATACGGTAATTTTTCCGATTGTGTTATGTTATTTTTAAAATGGCTAGTTGGGTTAAAAATCCATGGAACCCATGGGCACTCCAACTATCCATTTCTCAACTTATTTTTAATATTATGTTTTGTTGGAGTTAATCATATGCGGTGGTTAATGGGATTGCTCCAACTACTCATATTTTCATCTCGTTAGTTCGTTATTTAGTTGGTACAATTAAAATGTGATATAACTCTCATTGGCCATCCAACTCTTTTACTTTGATAATTCACATGTTGGGGAGGTTATGGAAAATGTTGTTGATGATGTTACTAAAGATGAAATTTAGGTGATGGTTGATGAATCTCTTAAATTTGTTACGACTTAAGACTGAGATCATGGAGGAGGGAAAGATTGATGAAGACTAGGAGGAGTTATCTAATGAAACAAATAATGTACCTCCTTCATGTAACAACTCGGATTTTTAGTTTATTATATCGTTAACCATGACCTGACTCGTTTCTATGCTCAGATTATTTTATCAATAAACATCGTAATTATCGAGTTATTATTATCCTATTTTGTTATATTTGTTTATTTTATAAAAATAGCATTCAGTTATGTACACTTTTAACTCTAAACTATAATTTAATCTCAATATGTTCCATTCTTGTAGTTTAGGGACCATTGTGCAAAATCTGCAAAATTATAATATTATAACCCTTTAACAGTTTAACCAAACCCATATAACAGTATCAGGATCCAAACCCTTAACCCGTTTGATCCAATATGATTTCTTGAACCCTAATCCTCGTGTTATTCTTGGGATTGGTCGGTGTATGTTACGCATCTTGCCTTAACGACCTCACCGACGTCTTGCCTTTGGTTATCAATATCAAACTGATACGAATTGGCTAATATATCAAACAGGCATTGCGTATTTGGTATTATACATAAATTGTTCATCATAAATCAATTACTTGCGTCTACACCTTCGCTGTGATATCGCTAAACTAACCCCCGATAGTTAATTACGTTTTAATTACTTGTTGTTACTTGTTCGTGATCTTATTCCAGCCATCCATAATACGTGCTAATTAACCATCATTTCGTCAACGTATAAGGTAATTCATATATGTATCTAACTCGTCATTACGTCTGGATCATTAGCCCTATGATTAATCGGCCAAACCATTTACGTTTTGGTCGACTGGGAATTTTAGGGTTCATATCAGATTGGGCATTTGGTTCAAGTTATATTTAAATTAAAGTTTTCATAACATACTTGAGTTAGCCACCAGCCCAGTTGGCTGGTGCAATATGGTTAAGATGTTTGGACGACGCTGGGGCGCGGGTTGTAAGGCCCCGTTACCGGTGCCTCACATTTGGATGTTGGATTTACTAATAAACACAGTTTATAATATCAGAGTTAATAGAAACATTCGCGGAATATTAAAACATTCAAACCATAATATTACATAACCATCCATTCTTGTCTTAACGGGCATTCAAAACATTTATACATAAAATATTGTCTTTAACTAACATAACATTTCCTGGGATGCCAGCTTCATCAAGTTCATGCCATGTGCTCCCTCTTATGCAAGCTGCCTCAATCTACTAACCTGTGTGCATACTAAAAGTCAGCTACGCTGAGTGAGTTCTAGTTAATCAAACAACATACAATCTGTTCTCATACTTGCAAACGTGCCCGAAGGAGTGTACATTACTCATACTTTATTTTACTTGCATAACTATCCATACTATATAAAGAGCCTTTCGCCTTATAACCTCACAGATATTATAAGGGTCTAGTCCCCAACATCTTAGATATTATTAAGGTCTGGTTCCTACCATCAGAGATATTATTAGGGTCTGGTCCCTACCATGATAGATATTATAAGGGGTCACAGATATTATAAGGGTCTGGTCCCTATCCTCACAGATATTATTAGGGTCTGGTCCCTTTGTATCATACTACTGTAACATACTTGTCTTTTATATACCTGCGTTAATAACACATGCAATATCCGGAGATCGTTCATGTACTATCGACATATCATACATAACATACATACATACATCATATATATATCAATCATATCTTTAACTACCACCTGGCAGTGCATGCAATATCCAAAGATCACCGTCAAGCAATCATCATACATAAATCATACAAGGCATACACTTACCACTCAAGGTAAGTGTATTAACTATCACATAGAGTATGCACACAGCCCCGAAACCATAACAAGGAAATGAGGCTAGAAACTCATCTGAACTT
>NW_027502374.1:0-60044 GCF_021521415.1 Bidens hawaiensis | reverse complement strand
ATAATCAACAAACCGACCCGCTTTAACCCGACCCGGATTTAAAACATTAAATCTTGTTATGCTAACTTTTGGACCACAAAAACTGGATTTTGTTACCTTTGATTTAGTCAATTCAGTGTGTTGAATGGGTTACTAGTGGCCTAGTGGGTTTGTTAACTTATCTACTAGTAACAAATGAGAGTTTTTGGCCAATTGAATATTTGTTTAGTTAGCTAATATTTGGTAATCATCTTTGCTTTCGACACTCTTACTAATTGTTTATTCAACTTGATAGTAATCTTTGTTTGCATTGTCATGTAAAGATATGAGGATTAGATTCTCATGATCCGGGATCTATCGCATAACTTTTAAATATCATTTTACTCATTCATATCTGTATTTGTATTTGTATTTATAATAGTAAGTGGTTCACCTAATTACTATAATGTTTTGATTTTATTTGATTTTGTGTTAATTTAAATAACATGTGAATCGTGGAATGTATCATTCCATCGATACGCTGAGTTCAAAATACCGAGAAATACAGACTAGAACGACCAAGTTTTACGGTATTTAGTATTTACAATAATAAATACAACGATCGTGAAAGTGGAAGAAAACGATTTTAACATCCAAAAACGAGGCGCTAAAAAATACCATGATGATCATGGGCAAGCTTTCAAACTCATATATCCGTATTGAACGTTCTTCGACATAGATGAAAGTGTGTGATGGTTCACGAAATGCTTCAACAAGCAAGTGGTTCAAAAAGGACCATGTCGAAGACACTTGATTACACGACTAGCATTTCAGATGCAGTCGTTTCGTGGGTCACAATGAGGATACAACGAAGCACCAAACAAACCATGACATCCGATTGGGAATGACAAGACAAAGAATCTTCATCAACATACGAGAAATTGGATTAGGTGTTGGCAAAGTTGGAAAGTTTTTACACCGCGTACGTGGACAGTGAAAGTAAAGAACTCTAATTATAAGAAAATGTTAATGGCCGAGAGAATTAAAAGTTATTAGCATTGAACACCAATCACCTTTGACAGGATAGGATTCCCTATAAAGGGGGTTCAAAAATGAAAAGTTATTAGTTTTCAAATGGCTCGATTTATAATTTCTTTATCTGTCAGTAGTTTTTTTATAAAATTAAGTCTATTTCAGTTAGTATAAAGTAATGTTTTTTATTAATATTTTATATATTTTTTAATTTAATTATTTATAAAACATAAAAGTGTGATATCATCATCATCATCATCGTCGTACTCAGTATATCCCACAATAGCAAAGCTATAGCAGGGTCTGAGGAGGGTAAGATGTAGACAGCCTTACCTCTACCCCATAAGGATAGAGAGGCTGCTTCCGGTGAGACCCCCGGCTCGATAGTAGTTTTGCATCAAGCCTTGGACATAAGGCACATAGCACTCAATCATCGGAACACCGGCTGATCGGTGCATGTACCCTTGTCTTTCGGCTATCAACGCCACTACATGATGCCTGATTAACCGTCCGTCACTTTTAACGTTATTTTCACGAGATTAGTAAAATAACGTCAAAAAGAAAATAATAACGTGATATGTACTTCAAAAAGAAAATAATAACGTGACAGTGAAAACTCAATAATAATAATAATTTAACTTTGATGTTTTCTCTTCAATTTTATTGATTTTATTTGATTATTTATGTATAATTCCAAAACGTGTGAATATCTAATTTGATTCACACTTTCTACTTTTAACTTTGAGAATTTGATAATAATTGTCAATTATAGATACACCGGCACACCGGCTTTTGACTTAATGTTTATTTCAAGTTTTCAACTTATAAAATAATATTATTAATTCTTCTATCAAAGAATGTGTTTCATAAAATAATATTTTATTTCTTTTAAGAAACTATGTTTGTTTTGTGTTCTCAAGCCGAAGGTGGATAAATTTAATTGACATATTTGAAGAAGTTTTTTCGTAATAGTTTTTTATCTTAATGCGCTATGAAGTAACTATAAATTAAATTAAATTAAAAAAAAAAACTAAAAGAAATGGATTGATGACTTTGGAGGTGGGCCCCACCTAACTTTTCGTGATCTTGGGTGTTAAAAGAAAAAAGGAAACAAGGATGGTGGCTCCCATATGGCTCCCCATTTGTTTGGAGCGACGTGATGTTTGGGGTGTTAACATGCATAGATGGTGTTGCTAGTTAGCTCACAACGGGCGGTCTAAATGTGTCTTAGGTGAGCGACCATACATGACGTAAAAGTGATTATAAGAGTTGGAAAGACCCTTTGCATGCTACATGCAAATCTGTAAGTTTAAGATTCGGCAGAACCGTTTTCGCTTTTCTCATTTCTCCTCCCATTTTTTTTATTTTATTTATTTATTTTTGCTTTTACGAATGAGAATCATAATGCACTTTCAAGGGTCTATCACAACATTAAATAAGGACATAATATTTCAACTACGTATTTTAATGAAAAATTAAAATTTACAAGACTTACATGCTAGACATCTTGCGTTTATATTTAATTAAAATACAATTAACTGTAATCATAGATACATTTTGTAATCAAATAAACTAACATATATATATTATAAATAGTTTATATCCCCCGTATTACGGGGGTTGTTTTATATTGTTTGTTTTAATATTTATTTATTTTTTGAATTTATATTTTTTTATTATATCAAAGTTAATAATATACTTATGGTTTGATGATAAATTGTTTCACATGAAATGTTATAACCCGTTTTGAAAGCTATATGCTTTTGATGAGACCCAAGACCCGTTTATTTTTTTACTATAAAATTGGTTATTTTTAATTATAAATAATATTTATGAAAGTTAATAATATACCTATGGTTTGATAAGACCCAAGACCCGTTTATTTTTTTACTATAAAATTGGTTTTTTAATTTAAATAATATATATCTTTTTTAAAATAAATAAGATATTAATTTTTAGTATATCTTATTTTATAGGATTTTTACATCAATAATTTGGTGAGAATAATTTTTTATTTAATGTGATGTTATAACCCGTTTAAGGAATATCTGGGTTTGGTAAGATCCATACCCATGAATTCGAGTCAAATGCATGAGAAGCCTCCATTTAAAAATCAAGCAAATCTTGTTACTCCAAAAAAAGAGGAAGCGACCACATCGCGACACTTAGGATTTTTGGATCTTCGTTTATATATATATAGATCTTTTAAATCTTGAGAGCCTAAGCAACTATAACTACTAAATACGAATATATACACGTCACATATAGTCATGATCACGTGGCTAATATAAATTAAAATAAATTAAAGCAATTCTTATTTGTTTAAAATTTTGATTGAGGCATATACTTTAATAAAACGATTTAAAAAATGAACAATGATACCAATGCATGAAACAAGCTTTTAAAATTTTTTACTTTTATAGTATACTTTTATCCAAAAAAATTAAAATTTGACACTGGGTTAACTGAGTTGGGGTTTTAATACGACTGGGCAAAATTGTAACTAAATTGAGTTAAATAACAAAATTTAATTAAACCATATTGTTATTCATTTTGAACCACAAAAACTCAATGGAATACTAATTCCAATTCAATAGGCTACATTTTGGTTCGTTTTCGGTTTAATTGGATTGAAACCGAACAGTGAAAAGAAGTAGCAAGTATTAATGGCATTAGGGGTAGACCTTGGAGTAAGAGTAATGTTATTGTCATACGACGTGGAGGGCACATGGTCAAGGTTGGAATCGTGAAAACAACATTTTGCTTAAATACATGATGAAGATATGTACATTAATTCCAAATTGGCTTGACATCTTCAAATCTTACGCATGCGAAAGCCTTACGAGTTTGCCCTTTAGATATTTAAATATTTTTAAACATTTAGTTCTATTATTATTACATTTATCAATTGGTAAACTCTCATTGTTCCAAATCTTTAATTAATAACTTGGACCGAAAGTAAAACAAAACCATAATTATTTAATAACTTGGACGACAAGTAAAAGAAAAACATGTGAACATAAAAATCAAAATGTTTGATGAAAATATTTATTAATAATTAATAATATTTGAATACATAATATATTTTTAATAGTTTTTATTATAAACCTTAGAACCTACTCGTTGGATTTTTCTCTAGAGCAATGTCGAATTATGACGAAAAACTTATAATGGCAACAAACCAACTTCAATTTTCTACAAAAATGGAAATAAAATATGTGTCAATCATATAAAATAATTTTTTAAAACAAGTGGGCCCCACTTAACTATAATTAAATAATCTTAAAGGAAAGAACTTTACAAGATGGTGGGTCCAAAAGGCACCAAAAAGAAAAGATTTTATTTCATTTTAACAATGTATAAAAAAAGTGAAATATACAAAGGATAAGATTCTTAAATCTTAATTGTATATTTTGGCAGATAGATTTTCAGCACTCACACAAAAAAAAATATTAAATTCATTTGTAGTTCTTCCACATAAAAAAAGTTACATTTTGGTCCATAAGTTTAAAAAAGGTGTTTTCTATATTAGGCTGAGGGGTGTGGAGCGTGAGAAAGGGCGCAAGAGGACAACCACTCGCGCCCCGGGGCGCGAGCACCACACCACCGAGGCGCGAGAGGGGCGTGAGAGGGGCGCGAGCGCGGAAAAAGAGGCAGGCGCCAGGGGGTTCGCGGGACAGGTTGAGCGTGAGGGGCATGGGGAGTGGTGAAAATAGCCGTTTGAAAGATAAAATGAGCCGTTGGCTCTTAATTTAAAAAAAAAAAAAAAATTTTCTACTACTATATATTACCCATTTTATACAACACTTTAACACAACTTCAAAAAACACCAAACTTACCCATTTCTTTAAATCAACCCATTTTTACCATATCAAACACAACTTCAATCTCCAAACAACCCATCGTCCCATTTTTTTTTAAAAATAATGTCGTCGTACTCGTCTGATTCCGACTCCTCCGAAGAGGATGATTTGCTTCTTCATGTAGGGGGAGTTTTGACCGCAGCCGTGGTAAATCTCTTACAAAATCAAGCCCATCAACCCCGACTCCCGAGGGTTAGAGCACCACCTCGTGATCGTGATCGATCGGGTGCTAACGATACTTTGATGAGGCATTATTTTAGCCCTCAACCGGTATACGCGGAGTCGGATTTTCGAACTCGTTTTCGAATGAGCAGGCAATTGTTCACGCGTATAGCGAGTGATTTAGAGGCACGGTATCCCTTTTTCCAACAAAGGGAGGATGCTAGGGGTCTTCCCGGTTTTACCCCTCTTCAAAAATGCACGGCTGCTATCCGTCAACTAGCGTACGGCATCTCGTCGGACGCTTTGGACGAGTATTTACAGATGTCGAAAAGGGTTGCACGTGAATCCCTTCATTTTTTCTGCCAAGGTAAAAAACATTAATTTTACTTTTTATTAAATATTTATTAAATTTTTTAATATATATTGTACGTAGGAGTCATATCGACTTACGCTCGGAGATATCTGCGTAAACCTACAACGTATGACATCCAACGCATATATGAGGTGCACGAGGAAAAACATGGTTTTCCTGGGATGCTAGGTAGCATCGATTGTACGCATGTTGGATGGGCTATGTGTCCAACGGCCTGGCGAGGTCAGTTCCACCGTGGTGATCATGAAGGGCCGACCCTCATACTTGAGGCGGCGGTGTCACAGGATCTTTGGTTTTGGCATGCTTTTTTTGGTGTTGCTGGGTCAAATAACGACCTTAATGTTATCGATCAGTCACATTTGATCAACGACCTTATCGACGGGGTTGAACCACCTCAATCTTTTGTTGCAAATGAAGAACTCTTCAAGTACGGGTACTATCTGGTCGATGGTATTTACAACGAATGGGCTGTGTTAGTTCAAGCTTTTACAGATCCAGTCGCCGACAAACGGAAGTATTTTACGAAGAAGCAAGAGTCTCCTAGAAAAGATATTGAAAAAGCTTTTGGAGCTATAAAAAAACAATATTATGTTCTGGCGAACCCGATACGTTATTGGACTCGGGAGAGGATAATGGACGTCGTCTACACGTGTCTTATCCTACACAACATGACGTTAGAAGACGAGGGCAAAGCTATATGCCAAAACTACCAAGGTGACATTCCGCCACAACCGTCCACAATCAGTGATCAACAAAAACTTCATAACATAGCAAATATCAAGAGCCGTGAGATACACGGGGATCTTCGACATGAGTTGGTTGAACATTTGTGGGCGAGGCGACCAGAGGATCTTGTGTTAGATTAGTTTTATTATTAAATATTATTGTTTGTTTAATTTTTAGTATGTTTTTTTTATTATATGAATTTTCAAAAAAATGTGTGTTTTTTTTAAATAATTTCTTGTTTTTTTAATAATACGTTTTTTTAATACATTTATAAAAAAATAAAAAAATAAACCGCTCGCAGCCCCCTCTCGCGCCCCTCCACATCATGGCCCGGGGCGCTATCACCACTACCAACACCCATCTTATCAAGTTTCTCTCTCTGCCACACGTCACAATATTATTGGCTGGCGCCCCTACTCACGCCCCCTCTCGCGCCCCCCACACCCCTCAGCCTTAGTGATTTCTATCAAATTATTATTTCATATTTTTGAAAGTCATTTCAACCTATAACCTAAAACAATGATAGGTTTAATCATTTAGTCACATCTAATAATGATAGGTTTAATTCACATCATTTTTCAACTTTAAACAAACATATGATTTCACACATTTCATTGTCTTCAACACGTGTAAAATATTATAGACGTATATCATTAAGAGATTTATTTATTAACAGACGTATAGAAAAAAATTAATTATGTGAAAATTTAAGCATGTAACCAAGTAGAGGTGTACAATAGTACAACTCAAACAAAAAGCTCGCCCTTTTAGAACAATGAAAAGAGTTGCTATTTTTTCTTTTTTTTCCGTCTCAATTGGGTTGGTCTTCCGAGTAACACAAATCCTAGTTCTAGTAGTACATGGTGGGTGCATGACTTGGGACCGCTAAAATGACTATGTCGGATGAGCCTAAAGGAGCTTCAATTAACCAAGCCACCAGGTTTGAGAATAAGGTACGCCTACAACCAAAAAGTGGATCCTAAAACCCGAGTGAAGAAACACTAACCAGACCCCGGGCAGATTACGGGTAACCTGGGGGTTAGATAGATGTTTCCCACTAGGGGTTAGACCCGGCAAAGATGGTTCTTCTGATAACCTGCAAAACAGACACCGTGAGCTTGTCACTGAGAAGGGGGGGGTTCCTCCTTGTGACCACCCTCCGGCGTGAGAATCAGACTAGATTTCTCTTTAAATATAAAAGTATATTAAGAGATTGCTAGAGCAGATATCAGGTATAATATGATGATAATATGATAAGATACGATAAGATGAGATGGTCATACCATTTGTGGTATTTATAGCCGAAGGTAGGTTTCCAAGGAGGTGTGGCCGGCTGCAACAGTATTCCTGTTCCACCAACAGTGGCCTACGCACGTGCCATGCTGGTAGTTGGTGGGTAGGCAGCGGCTGATAGTGACCAGGCCTGCTGTGTACTATTTCTTTTCCACCAACTGCCGGCTATGCACATGGTATGACAGGAGTTGGTGAGTAGGCAGCGGCTAATAGTGACATACAGTACAGGAGCATGCTGCTCGCCATACTGTTGTCAATAAGCTGTCGTATCTTTAGTCAGATCTTTTGCCCATACCTCATCAGGTACGGTACAGAAGATCTTCCCGTATCGTACGGACTGGCTTATGGGCGGGAGTATTCCCCCTCCCGCCTTTGTGCGGGATTGTCCCCGTCTTTGCTCATTCCTTCAGGTGACACTGAGTGATTGAGAGCTAAGTGCCTTGTGCGTGTAGCCTTGCTGCGCGGGTGGCCTTCCCTGATGGCTTGTATCCGAAACTGCGGGAACAGGCGGAGTCCTTCACCATTGGGAGGCATTTCCTGCGGGAACAGCTTGCATACTGCGCGTAAGGACGTCACGTCTCTGAGCATGGTTGGTCCTGCGGATCCAGTTGGTTTCTGCGCAGACGTCCCTTTTCAAGGTGAGTCTTGCGGGTCCAACTGGGCTCTGCTGGGACCTACCTCTTCAAGTCCCCCCAGTCCAATGTTCTTCTCATGAGTGTTTAATAAAGTGAGGTGAACTTTTGGACTTAAGCAAAGGGTTTTGAAAAGGGTTTTTTAAGGTTTTCCATGGGGATTCTTCCCGCGGAAGTCCTTGTCACTTGCAGGAATTCCCGAGTTTCCTGCTTGATCTTTGGGTATGATGCGGGTAGGTCTGTAACCTCCTCGCAAGTCAGGAGCGTTGAGTCCCACTTGTGTGGATTTTCCATGAGGTTTTGGTACTTTTGAACATAGTGATCAATTATGTTAAAACCACCAATTCCATCCTGGAGCTTCAAACAATGTAGTTCTCGACGTTCCCGCTATGCGGGGATGTTATTTCCGTTTCCGCAAGCATTGCCCAGAAGATCCTTCTTGGTTTCAATTCCCAGCGGAGCGCTAGGTATGTGAAGGGTTTTGCCTTAACACTGTACCCGCGCTCGTCTTACGGTTACTTTACTTCCAAGGTATTCCTGGCGTCAATTCCCTGCGGGTGCTAGGTATGTGAAGGGTTTTGCCTTAACACTGTACCCGCATCCGTCTTACGGTTACTTGGTTGCCAAGTAATTCTTGGCTTCAATTCCCTGCGGGTGCTTGGTATGTGAAGGGTTTTGCCTTAACACTGTACCCGCATCCGTCTTACGGTTACTTGGTTGCCAAGTTATTCTTGGCTTCAATTCCCTGCGGGTGCTAGGTATGTGAAGGGTTTTGCCTTAACACTGTACCCGCATCCGTCTTACGGTTACTTGGTTGCCAAGTTATTCTTGGCTTCAATTCCCTGCGGGTGCTAGGTATGTGAAGGGTTTTGCCTTAACACTGTACCCGCATCCGTCTTACGGTTACTTGGTTGCCAAGTAATTCTTGGCTTCAATTCCCTGTGGGTGCTTGGTATGTGAAGGGTTTTGCCTTAACACTGTACCCGCATCCGTCTTACGGTTACTTGGTTGCCAAGTTATTCTTGGCTTCAATTCCCTGCGGGTGCTAGGTATGTGAAGGGTTTTGCCTTAACACTGTACCCGCATCCGTCTTACGGTTACTTGGTTGCCAAGCTAAGGGGTATTTTCCCGCTTACTTTTGAATCTTTTTGAATTTTTTTGAAATTCGAAGAGTTGGTGAAAGGATAAGAACAGTCCAAACCTCTGAAACGTCGTGCGACGGTTTCTTCTGACTGTGTCAGGACGTGCAGGAAGTTATGGTGACGTGACAGTACATGGTCATTCCAGACGCTTTTTCAGGCGCGTGGGCGCTATTTTTCGGGCGCGTGGCCGCGAAATTAATGGTATGCGTCCTGTCAACAGCTGGTGCCAGCTTGCTCTCTGCCACGTGTCATAGTTTCATTGCACCTTCGATTTCTCTCTCCTCCGCATTAAATTCATCGCATTAATTGCGATTAGTATATAAAGGGGGAGAGGGTTCTTTGTAATCCACACTTTCACTCTTCTCTTCATCTTTAAAACGATTTCCGGCGAATACTCATCTTTCAGTCGAGCATTCTCTTGAAATCGTTTTCTTCTTTTGCAAGATGTCGTCTCGTGATCTTGAGTCTACAGCCGATGACAAGAGTACTGCTGGCGAGTGCCAGTGTGCTCTGCCCGGTGATCTGTATCAGTACATCGTCAGGAAGTTCATGCTCGAGTCTCTCGAGCCTGAGTTTCCTGAACCCCACCAGACGGTGTATGATGCCCCCAGAGGCAAGATCGGGGTTTATGCTGCATTCTTTGTTTATGGGAATCTTAGGTTCCCATTGACAAAGTTTGTTTTCCGTGTCCTGGAGAGGCACGGTGTGCACCTGACAGAGGTGCACCCGATGGCGATTGCCAAGATTCGGCACTTCGAGTGGGTGTGCCGGATTCTGGGCATTGAGCCCTATGTTGACCGCCTGATGACCTTCTACACTTGGAGGTGCATCCAGGGGTGGTACACGTTGATAACCCGGATCAAGGGCTTGAAGATTTGCGCAACCGAGCGCAGTCTTCGCGCGTGGAAGCGGGAGTTCTTCTTCATATCCGCTCGCGCCATCCCCCTTGCCATGAAGTTCAAAAATGGGCAAGCACTTCCTAGCCTTCACGCCTCCAACTACGAGGAGGCGGAATGGATTTCGAAGATTTCCCGGGTCCAATCTCCGGTTTACCGGTTTGCGGAGTCCGGGATGGTGATGCTGGGGATGAGCCGGGTGTGGAAGGAGGCGGATGCGCAAAAGGTCCCAATCGTCCTTGAATACGGTTCGAACTCTGTTCCTTACGGTATGCTTTGTTTCTTATTGTTGATTCTGAATTTCTTCTAACTTTTTTCCTGTTTATTTCAGAGGGGAACGACTTGCAGTCGCTCCTGAACCCGCGGGAGGCTGACGGTCCCGCTCGGATGGGTACTCGCGCTCTAGACGAGAACGAGTTGCCCATCCTAGAACAAACTGCGGATCGGTTCGTGGAGGTCTACCCGCTAGGCCACGAGATCCTGAGCGCCAGGCGGCCAGGTAAGGCGCTATTCAACCCTCGACCCCTCAATGTTGAAACCGCTTGCTGGAATTCCTCTAATCGTATGTTCTGATGAGGAATCCGCAGATGGTCCTCCGTTGGTGCGGAAGAAGAAGGGCTGCCGGCGGGAAGGGAAAGGAGAAGGTGGCCTCCACTGCCGATCCGGCGCCTCGGTCTGATTCGGAGACCGAGAGCGAAGAGGTGGCGGGGAATCCCGGTAGTGATAAGACCACCGCTCCGGAGGCTGCAACTGTCACCTCCGGAGAGCCCAAGAAGACGACGGTAACCGGCGCAAAGAGGCCGGCTCCATCGGGTTCGTCCCCGCCTCTCCGTACCTTTAGGCTCAAGAAAACCCGTAAGTACAAACTTTACCTTTTAACTTCATAGTTTAATATCGTTTAACACTTATCTTCTTTACGCAGGCGTGGATGTTGACGCATTCCAGGGTGGAGCGCAGAGGAGTACCTCTCCGCCAATGACGGTAGGCTTGGTCAGCCTACCTGAGGCGACGACCCAGGCGCCTGCGCCTGCCCCCGCTGGTTCAGTTGCTCACTCCTTTGAGTCGACTGTTCCAGCCGAGATGACGTCACCCGCCGGCTGTGAGTGCCATTTTTACGGCATCTTTCACCGAGCCGGCGTTTAGTTTTGCTGCGGATTCCGCGGCGGCGACCGCGGCGGCTGCTACCATGCCCCCGTCATCGGCAACGACGGCCGATCCATCAGGTACGCATGGGGTTTCACGCCAATCTCTGCCACCTTCCCATCTGCCTGACCTCTTGGATGGATTTTCCTTGGGTTCAGGTGATGGGTTCGGCGGCTATCGGCCTGTTATTGACCCTACAGGTGCGTAGGGTTCTTTTGGCCATTTTCATATATATTTTTTTTTATATCATCTTTTCCTAACTGCTTTATGTTTTTTGCAGTGTCGGATTCCAATGAAGTGTATGTTCCACGATGGAACATTCGCCGAGGAACAACCCTTCGCACCCCTGTGGAGTGCGTGGAATGGGCTCGTCACGCTGCTCCCAGTGGTGCGTTGGGGGAAGCCATGGCTAGCTACCAGGAGGGTAGGCTAACCAATGAGCTTCGGGTTCTCCTGGCCCGGATGCAGCCGCGCGTCGAGCTGCTTTGTCGTGAAAACGACAAGTTAAAAGCAGCTCGCCTTAAAGAAGTGGCTCAGGCGCGGGCTGTCCGGGAGGAGAACCAAAGGCTTTCCGCAGTGGCTGCGGAAAAGGAGAAGGCCTTCAAGGCCCTCGAGGTTGAAGTTCAGGCTCGACTCGAGGCCCGTTCCAAGGCTGCCCAAGCTGTTAATGAACAGCTTCGGCTGGCTAAGGAAACTGCGAGGAACGCAACCGAGAGGGCCACCAAGGCTGAAGCTGTTGCTGAGCCTCTACGCGTGGAGAATGAAGAGCTTAACGCCAAATTAGAGGCTCTCCAGCAGGCTCATGATGCCTTGGCGATGGAAGACGCAAAAAAGCTCCAGGAGATCTTGGACCAGAGGGGGGTGCTTGACCATACTGAGCGGAAGCTAAAGGGCGTCGAAGAGGCTGCGGCTAAAGAAGTGTTGCTTGCCAACCTCAACAAGAGTGAAGCCGAACGCGCCCGTAACGAAGCTCAAGCTGCCCTCCAAGAAGCTCTGGTTTCCAAGGAATGGCTTCTTCGAGAAGCGTTGTCTCAGGTACGCTTTTTATTTCTTTACGCTTTTCTTTGTAGATAGAAAAGGTTTTGATACTTGTATATTTTCTTGTAGGTTGTGCATCGGGTCTTCTCAGAGACCTCTTATGATGATGCTATGAGCGCAGCCCTCAACGCTTCTCACGAGGATGGGGAAAAGGCCGGCTTCCTGCTTGGTCTAGGGTTCGTTGAGAAAGGCATCCCACCTTCCAACTTCCCTTTGTACAATGTTGATACTAAAGCTGTTTACGACCAAGCAGTGAATCAGTACGCCGCCTTCCCGCATCCGGTGGTGGAGAAGGTGAATCAAGTTGCTGCTGCTGATGATGGGTTAGCTATCCTTAAAGCTTTCCTTGAACTGCCACGATCTACTGATGGTGCTGGTCCAAGTGGAAGTGGCCCTGAAGCTTGATCCTGAAGATCCCTTCCCACTGCTAGGATAGATTTATCTTGTATAGATTTATTTTCTTTTAGGCGGGTAGTTACCCGGCCATTCTTGTTATGAATCATTGTGAAATATAAATCTTTTTGCGGGTAAGACCGCTACTTTCATTGGATTCCTTGCTTTGTAAACGTTATATGACTTGCATACTTTAGTTTAAATTAGCAATTTTCCAAGTGTTTAGAATAAGTTAACCTTTGAACGTGGTAGATAATATGTTGAAGTTTTGCTTCCTCTTTCGTGATTGTGCGGGTAGGACCGTCACTTGCACTTAGTAGGATGGCTAAACTTTACCTATATCTGACCTGCGTGTAGGTTTTCCTCATCCTTAGAAATTTTCTTGAATAAGTTAACCGTTCGACGCGCGGTTGTCAATAGGTTAGTGTTCAGTTTCCTCTATCATGATTCATGCGGATAGATCGGCACTTTCATTCAGTGGGATAACTGAACTTTTCCCCATCAACTGACCTGCGTGAAGGTTTGCCGTTTTTTGGGTTTATGCGGGTTTTGCCGCCTTCCCCAGCCAGCGACTTTTCACGTAATTATGCGGTGAAAACCGGCATATTAGTGTTTAATAAATTAACCGTTCGACGCGCGGTTGTTAATAGGTTAGTGTTCAGTTTCCTCTATCATGATTCATGCGGATAGACCGGCACTTTCATTTAGTGGGATGACTGAACTTTTCCCCTTCAACTGACCTGCGTGAAGGTTTGCAGTTTTTTGGGTTTATGCGGGTTTTGCCGCCTTCCCCATGCAACGACTTTTCACGTAATTATGCGGTGAAAACCGGCATATTCGTGTTGGAAGTTTATAAAAGTATCAGCATCGATGTTCTAAGGAGAATCATTTCCATTAAGTGGCTCTTGGCCTTTTCTTTACAAATTTGGAATTGATTTACATGCAAACTGTGTAAATGAGCTCCCTTCCATGTTGCTGGGATGGGAGTGCCATCGAGCCGATACGCACCTGGTTCGGGATCTCGTTCTTTACGCAGCATGTAGTCTCCTCATTGAAGCTGGAATTTTTATTCATGTTTTCCCCAGCTGGGGTTCTACACGCATCCGCCTGCTCAGCGTTCATTGCGCCACGAGGTGCGCGAGCGTCCCATCTCTGACAAATGCTTCGACCATGTCTTTTACGTCTATGCATTCTTCGGTGTTGTGGCCTTTTGTCCTGTGAAAGTCACAGTATTTGCTCCGATCAGCATTGTGACGATGTCGGATTATTGGAGGCTTTGGCCATGGGAGCTCCTCAGTGGCGAATATCTCGGTGACGCTTTTGGTGAGCGGCGTCCATCTGGAGTTCTGGTTCGACCGTACATTATCCCTTCCGCCTAACCGATGTTGCAACCCGGATGAGGTGTCAAAGTTTACCCTCGACTGCCAAATGCCTAGCTTTCGCTTTTTGTTTAATCGGGCGGTAAGGACGTTGTCTTCCCTTGTTTTCTGGGTGTAGAGGTTTGTGCTCTGAGGGAGATCTCTACCCAGTTGCTTCTCCGTTTCCGCAAAGCGTTTAGCTGCTGTCATGATGGCATCCCATGTGCATGGCATGCCATCTTTACCCGTTAAGGTGCGGATGAGCTCCGGGTCGTTCGCACCCTGGATGAAAGCAGCGCGAACGAGATCTTCGCTAATGTTGCCCAGACTTAGCTTCTTCGAGTTGAAGCGAGTGATGAAGTCTAGCAAAGATTCATCTTCCTCTCGAATGCATTTGAGGATTGTCCATTGCTCCTCGGTATACTTTCTTTGCTGGCTGAAGTGTTGGCTAAACTTCTGTTGGAAGTCTGCCCAGTCGTAGATGTGGTTGACCGGTAGACGATCGAACCACGCTCTAGCAGCCCCAACAAGCGTCATTTGGAACATGTAACACCACGTAGGTTCCGTCCAACTACTGACGGTTGCCCCCGCTATGAACCTGTTCAAATGATCGTCTGGATCAGATATACCATCATACGTTCCCGCATTTGCAACGTTTGGTCTGAATGTTTTGGAGAAGTCACGTGGACTTCCACCTGTGTTTTTTGGTTTGAAGGCTTCTCCAAAATGCCTTCTCGGTTGGGAGTTCGTTTCCTTACGCTTCCCTTTCGCCCTATGGCGAGGGTTCGCGTCGGAGTCAGATTCCTCCGAGTCATCATCCGAGTATTCTTCGAATTCGTCAGCCTGTTGGACGGAACGCAAGCGTTCGTCCAACTCGGCTTGGAATTCCTTTTGACGTGCCTCCGCCCATGCCTTAACTTCATCGAGAGTTTGGCGGGGGAGTCTTGTTCGTTTCTCAAACTGGGTATCGGTGAATCCCAGTGAGCGATTATTTACTGCACTTGCCCCAGCTGGGGTAGTGTTCGTAAAATTTACTTCACTTGCCCCGGCTTGGGTAACCGGGGTAGTGTTTGTAAAAACTGTGTAGCCGGTATTCCCCTCAGTAGCTGGGGTTGTGGTTACCGGAGTTTCTTTAACCATCTTTCCAGAAGTTTGAAAAAGCTGGAGAAAAATGAAGTTCTAGCTTTATGCACGGATGGCGCCAATGAAGAAACACTAACCAGACCCCGGGCAGATTACGGGTAACCTGGGGGTTAGATAGATGTTTCCCACGAGGGGTTAGACCCGGCAAAGATGGTTCTTCTGATAACCTGCAAAACAGACGCCGTGAGCTTGTCACTGAGAAGGGGGGGGGGTTCCTCCTTGTGACCACCCTCCGGCGTGAGAATCAGACTAGATTGCTCTTTAAATATAAAAGTATATTAAGAGATTGCTAGAGCAGATATCAGGTATAATATGATGATAATATGATAAGATACGATAAGATGAGATGGTCATATCATTTGTGGTATTTATAGCCGAAGGTAGGTTTCCAAGGAGGTGTGGCCGGCTGCAACAGTATTCCTGTTCCACCAACAGTGGCCTACGCACGTGCCCTGCTGGTAGTTGGTGGGTAGGCAGCGGCTGATAGTGACCAGGCCTGCTGTGTACTATTCCTTTTCCACCAACTGCCGGCTATGCACATGGTATGACAGGAGTTGGTGAGTAGGCAGCGGCTAATAGTGACATACAGTACAGGAGCATGCTGCTCGCCATACTGTTGTCAATAAGCTGTCGTATCTTTAGTCAGATCTTTTGCCCATACCTCGTCAGGTACGGTACAGAAGATCTTCCCGTATCGTACGGACTGGCTTATGGGCGGGAGTATTCCCCCTCCCGCCTTTGTGCGGGATTGTCCCCGTCTTTGCTCATTCCTTCAGGTGACACTGAGTGATTGAGAGCTAAGTGCCTTGTGCGTGTAGCCTTGCTGCGCGGGTGGCCTTCCCTGATGGCTTGTATCCGAAACTGCGGGAACAGGCGGAGTCCTTCACCATTGGGAGGCATTTCCTGCGGGAACAGCTTGCGTACTGCGCGTAAGGACGTCACGTCTCTGAGCATGGTTGGTCCTGCGGATCCAGTTGGTTTCTGCGCAGACGTCCCTTTTCAAGGTGAGTCTTGCGGGTCCAACTGGGCTCTGCTGGGACCTACCTCTTCACCGAACACATAATACCATATCAATATATTGACGTAGGTTTTGTGTTAACTTAAAGAAGTTTCTTGGACTGAACCAAAATTTCTAGGATGATTATGTATATCTTATCTTTTACTAAAACAACATTGATTCATTAAAGAATTAACAAAACGATTACAAATTGATAAATATCATATAGAACAAAAAATTACTTTAATCTAGGTCTGTTCATGAGTTGAGCCCGAGTCGAGCCAGGGTGGTTTCGAGCTCGGTGTCACGATCCGCCTAAACACAAATCTTTTTATGTGAGTTCCGGACGCTTCCGGAACACTTTGGGTGCATCAAGGGCTGCCCGGAATTCTCCGGACCAGCCCCGAACTTTCTGGACCATGTTGCAACCCACGGAAGTCTCTAGAACAACCTTGAAAGGGCATGGAATGGACTGATGTGATGCTGGTCAAAATCTGCAGCCAAAGACCCATCTAGAAGCTAGATATTGTGATGGAATAATCTAGAAATCATCATGCATAATCATACTTAGAAATCTTTAGATTTAGAAGGGGCTAGACCAACCCCTCACTGGTATAAATAGGTGATAAGTAGGCACATTTCTAATCACCCAAAAACACATCACAAGTTATACACTTGCACTTGTACTAAAAGCCTTGTAATCTCTTCTTGTTATAATATAAAGTAGTCTTTGGTTTACTTAGCTTGCACAATCTGTTTAGCCATCAAGAATTGTTACAAGTGTTGGTCTAAAGGCTGATCTTAGACGGATCTAAGAGCCGCACGCGAGTCAGAGAAATCACTCCGTGACATCGGGCTTGAAATTAAACGAGGCATCTCAGCTAAGGCTCTAGCTTGATTTTGAAGCTAAACGAGATTTAAATCGAGCCAACGAGACGAGCCTAGGTCGAGCCGAGCTTGATTACAAAAATGAGCCAACTCAACTCAGTATGTTTCAAATCAAGTATTTTAGCTAGTTTTATTCGATCTTTTATCGAGCGAGCCACAAGCCCGAGCTTCGAGCCTCAAGCTTTTTGAACAGCCCTACTTTAATCACATTATAGATCGAAAATCATAACGCGCATAACATTCCCGATCCAATCCAAATATAACTTCGATTTTGTTTACTAGTTATACCAGTTTCACATACCCCCCAACCAAGATTTGACTACCGAAACATTCAAGAGCTTCGCGAGCTGTGGAGTTGATGAGCTATCTCCCGCATTTGCGGGACCCTCAATGCGAGCTCCTTTTGCTCTGCTAATGTATGGGAGTTGAAAAGTTGTTTGGTCTCAGAACATGCCAACCTGTGTATGTAGGGGAAACAGTTTCTGTGTTTGACAATGGCCTTCGGGGGGCGGTTGAGGACATCGTGGTTTGTGGTGGTCCCTTCTTTGGAGATTTTCAATGGAGGTTGGCATCACTTTCGACTCGTTTTGGAGGTTTGGGTTTATGTTCAGCTTCAGACGTTTCTACTTATGCGTTTGTGGCCTCGAGGGCGCAATCTTGGGAATTACAAGACCACATTCTTCGAGGTTGTGGTATTGATGGGTTTGACTCCGATTATGGGAGTGCGATAGATCGGTTGCACATTTCACTTCCCGATTTTGACATTAGTTGTTTCTCTAATAAAGACACCACCCCTCTAAAGCCCAACATGCTTTGGCGAGTGCCCTTTATAGTGGAATCATCAAGAGTTTGGAAATGAAGTTTGATTTATCCCCTCGTCAGAAAGCGGTGTTTGAGTGTCTTCGGGCTCCTCGGGCTCAAGATTCTCTTAAGTGTTCTCCCTATTGAAGGATTGGGCCAACATATATCGGCCTTGGAGTACCGGGCTATCCTGAAGTATCTGTTAATGGTCCCTTTGTTTCCGGTAGATGAGCCGTGCCCGGTTTGCCGTAAGGTTTGTTTGGATTCTTTTGGCGAGCATGCGGTTCACTACAAAGAGTTGTCTGGGTTTAAGTACAGGCATGATTTGGTGAGGGATGTTCTATGCGATGTTCTTAAACGAGCCAGAATTTCGGCTAAAAAGGAAGCCCCCGTAAACTTTCTTACGAATCCTCAAGAAGGAAGATCTACATTACGACCGGCTGATATACTTGTTTTTGGGTGGGTAGGGGGAAAACACGCTTGTGTCGACCTCACAGGAGTGTCCCCTCTTGTTGGGGTTAGGGACACTGGATTTGTAGCAGGCCAGGCAGCATTGAAGGTGGCATCGGGCAAGGTTGCTAAACACGAGAGAGCTTGTTTGGAGAATCAACACGTGTTTATCCCCTTCGCCTTTGACACTTTTGGTTTCTTAGCTCCGGATGCCGTGGACCTTTTGAATAGGGTTCAGAAAGTTGTGTATAGTAACGTATCAGCCCATAAGAATCAAAACTTTGTTTTTAGTCGGATTGGGTTTGCTATCCAAAAGGGGGTTGCGGCCCAGCTTGTTACCCGCTTACCTGCCACTTCATTGTAAATCGTTTGGATGTTTCTATGAAATATAAAAAGAGCTGATGTAATTGTAAAAATCTGATTACCCTATAGTGGATATCTCATGCTTAAATCTTGGCTTTCAACAATAATTTCTTAAATTTCTTAGTATAAGTTGTGTTTCATCTGATCCCATTAATTAACATCGTACTGGTTTCTTAACTTTCCCAGTATAGATAAGACTAAAACCATAGTACTCCCATATGAGAAAGGACTAAACTTGCAATTGACCCAAAGATTTAATAAAGAGGGCCTAATTTTTCAGTATCATGAAAATGACATGGGCCCGCCATTCCAACCCACCCATAGTTCTCTCTTCTTCTACTTTTCTCTCTCTCTCTACACTTTTTGCCAATTTCCTTTAGCAAATTTTGTGTTGTCAGATATCCAATCTAACACACACCAACAGTTAACAACAAATCCAGAACCAACCAACACTGGAAGCCCAGAAAGTTTGAACCTTTATCAGTTTTTTTGCAAAACCTTGCAACTAAATCACATGCACTTCATTTGGGTATTCAAGAAAACTAGTAAAGTAGTAAGCTTTCTGGGTTTTGATCCTTTTTTATTATTAAAAATGGGTTTCTTTTTGTTTTTCTTGATCTGTAAGTTATGGGTTTGATTCATTGATTTTAATTTAGTCTTTGTATTGCATAAAGTTTGAATCTTTGTCCAAATTTAAGCTGTCTTTGTAGATTTTCTTGATTGTTGTGTGTTGATCTTTGGTTTAGTATAGGGTTTATAATTTTCAATTTAAACTTTAGTATTTCAAGTTTGACTTTTTGTTTGACTTGTTGCACTTATGAAGCTTTTGTTGCCATTGATTTCAAGCTTTTGAATATGTTATGTATGTATGTGTGTATATGCACATATACACAATATTCACATGCATATGTTTTTTAAGTTTAAGATGCTAAAGAAATTGAAACCTTTTATAACTTTGCTCTAACATTCTACACATGAAGATACCAATCATGTTAAAAGAACAAAAGATATTCACTTTAATCATTACTGGCAAATATACTATACTATATTCGATCGTCCGATGTGTACATCGAATCCTACAATAAATTGTTCTTAAATTGCCCCTTTTTTGTACCTTAGAACATATTCTGAATCAATAAAGTGTATCCCTTTTCGGGTCAAAAAGGACCGAAATTCCATTTTCTTGATTAAGTTTCTCACTTATTGCAGGTTTCGTGTAAGAAATCGAACATTGAGCGAAAAGGGGTATAAAAAATCTCGTTTTGGGCCGATATTTGGTACAAAGAATGGGTTACCATTGTGATCATTGTGGGGATGCAAGATCAATGGTGTATTGTAGATCGGATGCAGCGTATTTATGTTTATCGTGTGATCGTGATGTTCATTCTGCAAACGCGTTATCTAAACGACATTCAAGAGCACTCGTGTGTGATAGGTGCAATTCACAGCCTGCATTGGTTAGATGTGTAGAAGAAAAAGTATCACTTTGTCAAAATTGTGATTGGATTGGTCATAACGGGGCGACGAAGCATACTAAACAAACATTAAATTGCTATTCGGGTTGCCCTTCGGCTGAAGAACTTTCTTCCATTTGGTCGTTTATGTCGGGCTCAGATTCGGGCTTTGTTAATGGGTCTGCTTGTGAGCAAGAAATGGGCTCAATGAGCATTGCTGATAATAATAATAATAATAACAATAACAGTCAAGATTTACTTGCAAGCGGAAATAATTCAAGCGTTTGGACGGGTCCCATGAGTGTTAATGTCGATACTAGGCCGCAAATAGTTCAACAAGTTGGGCCCGTATGTTCTTCTGCATCGAAGGTAAGTAAGACTAATCGGTTTATGTTAATTTAGTTAACAAATCCAAGATTATCTTATTCTGGTTATTAACCCCCCTCCCTATGATTATTTACATAGCTTTATGTAAACTTGTGTTGTTTGTATGTAGGTATCACATTCGGGGACAAAAGACCTTGAGCCCGTTGTTGGTGATGACGGGTTCTATGCTGACTTTAGTATGGATGAAGTCGACTTGAGCATTGAGAATTATGTAGAGCTCTTTGGTGTCGGGCATAATGATCCCAAACATCTTTTTGCGAAAGACGGTATTGATAGTTTGTTCGGTGGTGCTGAATCTTCATATGTCGGAAAGGTATTATGTCATTAACCAATTTTTATAAATATATCGTCGATATGATTAAATTTATCAATAAGTAGCATAAGTTTATTTACATATCACAATATAGTTAATATGTCAAATGTGTTGCATGTTTTGGCTAAACTATTGTATTCAAATTAAAACTAGTGTGCTTAATTGTCCGGGTCACCCCGTCGGGTTCATGTTGGGCCATCTTTGAGCTCGGTAGACGGACATGGTTCGTTGGGTATGCACATATAGAGGTGAATAAAGCCCAAATAGGACCCTTTGGGCTCAGTGGTTCCAAATTTACAACTCCTATTTTTCTAAATAAGTATCCGAATTTTCATTTTAAGTATTGAAATATATATTGTCAATTTGTATGTTTTATCACAGTATAGTCACAAAAATGCCTTTTATTAAATCAAGATATTACAATTTAATTTTGTAAAGAATATTTTTTTATTTAAAAAGTTAAAAACTATATCATAATTTTTTTGTAAGGCATAAAAATATACAAATTTCCATTTACATGTAAAAATAACACAACTAACAACAAAGAATGAATGGTATACAAAAGCTACTAGGTTACATATGTATTATATGAAAAAAAGAAAAAATCAATGTACCAGGCCCAAGAGATGAGACCTCTAGAGCTAGACATTGGGCCTGTAACTGGGCTTTGGACAAGGCCTAGATGTAAGTAGAGTCTTAGGACTGAAGTGCAACCAATGGGCTCAATGGGCCTAGGGCTGGGCCTGAGACCAAAATTGTAATGGTCTATAACATTATAAAATTACTATAACCCCCATATAAGAACAAAATAATGACATCACTATCAAGCTCCCAAGACTGCCAATCCATATACATATTTGCATGTACGGGAGAAGTTCATTACAAAATACTAAATTATTGCGATAACAAAAAAACAAACTTAAAATTGTTTATTTTTTTCCATCAATGGTGCGTATTTCTTACAACTTTTACTTCTTACATACAAATGTTTATGTTATGTACATGAAGAACCACTAAACTTATTTGTTCATATGTTCTTTTTCCTTTTTAAACTTCTACCTACATATGTGTAGGTTAGGTGTAAAAAATATAGTGATTTACACATGTATAGGTGTAGTTTATAAACAAATTTTGTTAACATATTTTTTTTAGAATGCTAAAAGTTTAATAAACACTGCATTACACCATTTCCTTGTATTTTTAAATTTTTTTAAATTGAAAAAAATGAACGGTTTTGTATTGTTCTTTTTGTATTCGCAAAAAGAATGTCTTCTACGTATAACCCTCCACTATATATACACGTATATTACATAAGACCCAATAACCTTAACAAGAGCTCAGACACGAGCCCTAATAAGCTCAAGCTCGACTAGTTATGTTACTTATGTATATCAAGTTTGTCTTTTTATGATCAAGCTCAAGCTTGACTTGCTGTTTTTCGCCTTTGTTTTCTTTTGTGGTTCAAAAAATATATGATTTTGTCTATTTACTTTTGTTTTTGTGATTAGGAATCATCAACAGGACATGCAAATCAAGCACAACCCGCATGCAGTAATGCAGCCTCTGCCGATTCATTAATGAGCTGCAAAACTGAACCTAACCATGGTTATGCAAGGCAACACTCGAATATCTCGTTCTCAAGTCTCACAGGGGAAAGCACTGCTAATGATTATCAAGACTGTGGAGCTTCCTCAATGTTCCTCTCAGGTGAGCCACCATGGTACAACTCGGGCCCAGGCCCGACCCTTGATCCCGCCACCCCTTCTGGTAGCAGAAATGATGCGGTCCAACGTTACAAGGAAAAAAAGAAAATGAGAAAGTAAGTATTTTTACTGCTCTAACTGGAAGTGCAACTTTTTACTAAGAGTGCTAAACGGGCCATGTTTGCGGGTTGGTGGGTCCAGTCCGACACTAACCCGAAATCTGACACGAACCCAAAAATTGTGTCAAGACTTATGAACTCGAACACGACACAAGTATTCGCGGGTTGAACCCTAAACTCATATGTCAGTTGCTCTGTTAAGTTTTAAATATTGCCATAAAATACCAAACAAATGTAATTTATAACATAAAACACATTTAAAAAACTAAATATGAAATAAGTGGAATCAATGGGTCAACCCACTAACCTGGTCCGTTTAGCTAAACGGGATTGCGGGTTCGACCCGCTTATAGTAAACTCAAACCCGCGACGTGTTCAGTTGGTCGTGTGTTTTGTTTCGTGTCATACATTGACACCCTTGCTTTTCACCTCAATACTTACTAACGGGTTGAGTCGTTTTCTTTATGATTTATAGATTTGACAAGAGAGTAACATATGCTACAAGAAAGGAATGTGCGGATGTAAGAAAGCGTGTGAAAGGGCGGTTTGTGAAGGTGGGTGACGCTTATGATTACGACCCGTTGAGTCAAACCCGAAGCTTTTAGGTTTAATATGTGTAACACCCAAAATCTAGAAATTTTAGTACTTTGGATTATAAATTTGGAGTGAAGTTATAATGTTAAATAATACAAATTAATTGTTGCCAAAATTTTTGTAGGGGTTAGGAAAAAATTAATAATTGTAAGCAATGACAAATAATTTATAAACAATTAAAATAAACTGAAACCAGTTATATTTATGTTCCAACAAGGTAAAAAGTAATGTTGAATTATAAATTATATGTTTATATGAACTTAGCCGGCTATCAATATTGCGATTAACACGTACATTGCAACTCTTAAGTCAAATCGTTTTTAAATCGATCGAAATTTTCACTTGTATAATTATCATTTAAAACTTATTACAAATGGATAGTTTTGAGCATTCAAATAACAAGTTACTCTTATACATAAGAAAACCATATGAATCTTAGTGCACCAAAAAACAAACTCTTAACAAATTTACAATTCAGTCCTCCAAGTTTGACTATTTACAAAAACACCCTTCCATTTTGCTTTTGGTGCACTTAAGATCCATACAGTGCTCATATTTCTCATGTATAAAGTTCAAATCATCATTAAAGTCATGCTAAACATTAGTAATAATCAAGTTACCCATCTGCATACTTACATGTAGAAGTAGCAAAACACGAGTCAGTCGAGTTGGTCAACGGCTCAAGTTGACCTTAAGTGAAAATGGGTCATCTTTAACTTCAAGCATGAGTCGAAACGGATAATCAAGTATTCAAGTCGGGCTGTGACTTTGACTTTAACTTGTGTTTCTTTGAACCAAATCTTGCAATAAACAATTTGCAACTTTTTCTGAACCATCAACCTTAACCGCAATATCATAAGCCATCTTCTCAACAACCATCGAACCTGGTTTCTTTTCGGGAGGCGAGTCCCTAAGTAAGTCTAAAAGGGTCCTAGCCATGTCCTGACCTTGATCTGTTCCATACGCGGTTAACCGTAACAAGCCAGGAATAGCACCTTGGTTCAGTATAAGCTCCCTGTATATACTTCTACAGCTTGAACACAATGTAAGTAACGAACTAACCGCATGTTCGGTGCTAATTAAAGATCCATCTTCAACCGTTTCCACTAATGTTAATATCCCATCTACTGTTTTTGCTATCGTTGATCTTCCTTCTTCGGTTTCTAAAACTACTTTGATTAAAAATGTTGTTTTTTCAGCAAATTTTGAGGATTTTTTGCATTCTTTAAGGAGGTTAATGAGAGGCGGGATTGCTTTTGCATCAGGAGTTATGGTTGGTTGTTGTTTTGAATTTGAGGTTGTTAGGTTATAAAGAGCGGTTACAGCATCAACGCGTCCTTGAACGGTCCCACAACTGAGGATTTGAACTAGTAACGGTGTGACACCCGAGTTTATTATGGTTTGTTTGTTGGACTGGGCGGTTGACAGAGTCAAGATTGCAGCAGTGGCTAACTCTCTCAAGGTAGTGTTGTTATGTGAGCTGAGAAGGTCCACGAGTGGAGGGATCGCGCCACATGTCACTATTTGTTCTTTGTTTCTGAAAGTTAATATAGAGGTTGAACTTGTTAGACCGATGATTAAGCTAATAGATTATGATCAACACAAATAAATTTCACAGGCAACAGATAATGAAGCTAAGTAGGTAACAGATTTAAGTTCTTTGATGTGTCATTCAAGTCAAAGAAATTAGTGTCAATATAAAAGCAAAGACAAAGCTGCAAGTTAAACACTAGCTTGAAGACGCAGCATCTATATTAGCAGATCTGTAAATGATCTCACCATACTAATTTAAACATGGATTGATCTTCTGTATAACAAACCTAGATATGAACTAGTAATTGGAGAGACAAAGCTCCTAATTACTCATTTTGTTAACTAAATTTAGCATGGATTGATACGATAAACCTAAGTCTGGACAAGTACTCTGAGAGTCAATATGTGTGATCTCAGGGTATTTGAACTTTGAAGTATAACTTGTTTTTTAACTCATGCAAGAAATGGGCTAAACTACATGACAAATTAGTGATGGTTGTTTTCACCTAATTGTGCAACATTAGCTTGATGCAACTTGTAATCTTTCATGCCCATACCCAGTATTGTAAAAACGTGATTCAGTTAATTGCTGACAAGTATGCTACCAATTCGATTTCACCTAATTGAACCAACAAATCGGTAGTTGGTCAAAAACGGTCCAAATCAACCCAAACAGTTCAAAATCGGTCAAAATATGTCAAATGTCGGTCAAAATATGTCAAAATTTCAAGTTTTGGTCAAAAACTGTCAGAATTGGTAAAACGTCGGTCGAAATCTGTCAAAATTGGTAAACTGTCGGTCAAAATCTGTCAAATTCCGGTGAAAAAAACTGTCAAAATTGGTAAAAATGTCTGTCAAAATCTGTCAAATTTTGGTCAAAAACTGTCAAAATTGGTCAAATTCCAGTCAAAATCTGTTATAATCAGTCAAAATTGGTGAAAATCTGAGGCAATTGAAAACTTATACTTATTAACCCAATCCGATTAATAAGTTTGATAAATTATATATAAAACTTTGAAAAATTTTGTATACATATAATTTTGAAAATTTCCTTATAAAATCTCGGTTCGAATAATCTCCTATTAATCGCTAGCCAGTAACACACCACTCGATTAATGCCTAGCTCGTTCTACAACACAACACTGACCATAGCCACAAGGCTTCATCCACTTAAGCTTCCTTGAAGCCCTAAATCTCATCACTATACACCAAACTATCACACATTCATATCAACTACAATTTAAGCTCTCAATAACAATTCACAACATTAAAAACGATAACATCCTATTCAAACTCTTCTAAAATCTTAACTACCTATCCGTACGGATAAACACAACAATTCGCAGTAATAATTGTATATATTTGTAATTATTTTTATGCATTCTTTTTAATTATAACTTTTTGTATAAAATAATATATATTATTTAGTTATTTTTATTTATTTTTTCATGACACTATATACATTAATAAATCACTTTAAATATATACGTTAAAAATTATATATATGTCAGGCTCGCGATCCAGCTCGAGCTCATTTATTAAACGAGCTCATTTTCAGGCTCCGGAGTTCTACGATTCACAATCACAAATCAACAAAACACACAAAAAACAACAACTAACCGTTGGTTTCTGGAAGCGAGATTAAGAACCGCGAGTAACGAAGCCTGACGAGCGTCATGGTTTCTGGAACAGAGCATGAGAACTAGCGGCTGAATAACACCTGCTTCACCGAATTTGGCGCGAATGTTATTATTATTATTATTATTATTATTATGAATTAAGGTTCGAATGTCTCTAGCGGCGTGGATTTTGGTGGTAATGTCTCCGGCGTGGATTAAGTTGCCGGAGATTTGATTGATTAGCGTTTGTTTATTATTATTATTATTATTATTATTATTGTTATGGTGGTTGTTGTAACTGAATTGTAACGAGGTTGGCTCGTCTACCATGGCTGTTTGTTAGTAAATGAATGAATGAACGAACGATTCACCAGCTGTTATTGTAACTGAATACATACACACACACATAATAATAATAATAATATTAATAAAGTTTAAAATACATATATATATATATATTAAATTAATTAATATATTAAATTTGGAAGTTGGAACGATACAGAGAATATTAGCATGGCCCCTACGCAAGAATGACACGCATCAATCAAGACATGGTCAGAAAATAATTAGTATATTAAAAAAGACATTTACAAGTTTTTTTAATCAATAAAGTTGGGTTACCTTGTGTAACTCAATGTTAAGGGGGATTTTATACGTCCGCGATCACGATAGCGTTGGGTAGTCTAGTCTAGCCCAACAGCTCTTGTTCTATGTGGTAAAAGCTGGTTGAGATTGGATTCGAATCTAAGACCTTGCGGTGTCTCTTGGCCTAAATCTTCACTTTCTTTCTAGTGACAGTTGAGATAAAGCTCACTAACAATACATCTAAAGTAAACTTATTTTTATTTTTATTTTTATTTTTTTTACTGAAGTCACATATTGAGCTAATCAATGAACCGAAAACGTTATATTTTTTAAGTTTATTTTTTATAGAGTTATAACATGCACGTTTGGTATTGCTGGTTTTGACGGTTCATGATAAAAGAAAATGAAACAAACATGTTTTAATACCTTTTTGATTATATTACGATTATATTTTTAGATTAATTTTTCTTTCGTTTACAATAACGAGTATATCAAAACCGAAAAAATTTTGGCTCAGTTTTATCTTGCTAGTTTATATCAGATTTAATATGGTATCCTGATTTATTTTCAGTTTTATTAAAAGAAACAAAAAAAATATCATAATTTGTTGTGTTATTATTAAATGATTAAAAACATGCATAAAATGACAAGAGCATGCAAGGGCAGTATATTACAAGCATTAGAATACAACAATTTCGGTTATACATATGGCTTGATATGAAGTGTTTAAAATATGTGGAATATTCCTTTTTCTTAACCATTAGATCACGTTACGGGATCACGCTAATAAATTGTTAATCAACGTGATCAGGTAAGTCGCAACTTATGTTTAGTTTGTGATCGATCTGTTATCACTTCAAATGGAATGGGGGTGTTAAGAGATAAAAAAGATATTTATCACATAATTTCATTATTGAATATTAAATATGTCATCTTGATTTATTTTATAATTTTATTAATAAGTTTATGTAACTAATTAAATTAATATTAAATGACTTAAAAAACATGTATAAAATGACAATAAAATAACAGACTAATTATAATAAAATATATTACAAACACTAAAATAGTAAAAATACAACAAGTACAGGTATATATACCTTTGTCCTAACATGAAGTGTTTGAATTTTAAAATAGGCATATAATAGTCTTTTAAAATGATAAAAATAATAAAATAATGAATATAATACTATTTTAGAGGGCATTGGTTATTCACACACCCTTTTTTAATATTCATACGCCCTTTTAACACATTTTTTTTTTCTTTTATTCACACACATTTTTTTTTCTTTTATGTCCCTTTTAGAATTTAGACACAAATCCATAAGAGGAAAATGAGATAATGGTGGGACCAGTGGTCAAAATTTAGGTTATGAAGTAAGGAAGGAATCATGTTCAAGAATCTAAACAAGGAACATAAAGCCATTTAAGATAAAGACAACACATGCATATGTACTTTAAACTTTAAAGTAGCAAACAACTTCATTGTGATTTCTTGTTACAATCATATGAATATATTAATAATGTTACATTTGTTTTATGTTTGTTGTTTGTAGTGAAACCAGTGGAGTAACTTTGGAGGATACTCGAAATCAACTTCTTAAAAGCCGGAATTCGGTAGAGTTAAATTCTAAATCAAATGTTATTTTATAAGCTAGTTTGTGCCCGAGTTTGATATGCCGAGCTTCATTAGACTCGTGAACCTAAATGAGTTTAAAACAAGTTTATGGTTGTATATAATGGAGTTAAGCACGATGAGTAATTATGAGTTAAAAAAGACGCTTTTAAAACGTAACATGTAAATTAGCAACAAGGTGTAAAGTTACAACCGTGTATTAATTTGCATTCATGCATAAAACATGCGTAAACTAGCACCTCGTGTGTAAGACGCGATGTGTAAATTGTTGCTAAATTGTAAAACATGAATTGTACGCACAGTCGTAAAACATCACTTGACAAATCTTAACATCTCAAAACCATGTGTAAATATGAATACATAATGTTCAAACAAACTCAATTTAATAAACTTTACCTAAAAGAGACGTGATCTTCACACACCAACCTCGTGTTAACTGTACAAGCCTATTCGACTCGTATACGCCTATACTGGGGTCGTATATACCACACATGACTGACAAACGTACGGAAGGGGCAACAAACAGCATGTATAGGGCCATACGAGTCGTATAAGTCTTCAACAACTCGTACGACCCATACGACCCATATAGGAAAAATGTGATGTGTTAAAATCCATGACACTACTATAATTTAAACATCTCAAAACCATGTGTAAATATGAATACATAATGTTCAAACAAACTCAATTTAATAAACTTTTAACTAAAATGCATTTTTTAAAACAAAATATAACACTACCCATATTAAAAACTATTAAAAAAACTATAAATTTATTATGTAATCAATGTTTATGGTTCCTTTATAGACATTTAGAAGTATATCTTTCTACCCAAATCTCATCATACATCTATTCACACAGATGCATAACTCTACAAAAGAATAACAATCTAACAAGCTCAAGCTTTTAACATGGTCGCAAATCGACTATGCTCTTTTAAACCTAGGCTCTTTTAAACCGCTAATATTAAAAGAAATCGATTTTAAATAACACCCGATACCAATCACAACAGCTCAAATACATCCTTTCTTGCTTTCATAGTTCACTTTACAAGCAACACCAAAAGGAAAGAATTTGTAAACCGGCCCAACTAACTTTTAAAAATTGGTCATTTAACGGTTACAAGAGGATTTCATCAAATTCTTTTTTTACATATATCCTCGAAAACGATAAATATATCGAAGATCCCAGCCTCCTACAAATGATTTACACGCGAATCCAGCCAATTATGTATGACCTTTAATCATCATTATAAACTAATTTTCTTCTCAAATCCATACCTTTTGTTAAAACTGGTGGTTGTTTAATTCCTGATATTTAGCTGGCTTCATTTGTTTGTGATCCTTTTTTAGTAGTTATTAGGCCAGTTGATTTGAGATGTGGGTCCCGCCATGTCAACGCCCGGTCCAGCCAGTGTTTGGGACTGTTGGAGAAGTGGGTGAACCGCGCTGGTGGTTACTGGTTGAGCCGGGTGGTGGTAGATACTGGCAGAGGTCCCGTGACCGCCTTGAGGCATATTATAGAAAGAATTAGCCTGCACACCAGACATGTCTCGGCCCGGTGCAGCCATCCATACACCCGAACCTTCACTCTGCAAATAAACACAAGATTAACAAACATGCTATTTTCGCTGGTTTATATTTGTTTAAGCTTTGTTCATTTACATATTAATTTAATTTTTTGACACATTACAATTTAGTCTTAAAGTTTTAAGAAATTAAAATATCATCCATTACAATTTAGTTGAGTTTCATTAATCATTTGGTGCAACATATCAATGTTCACGTTTACTTTTAGTTGGTGTTTGTTAAATTATGTTTGTTTACGTTCGTGAACCATTCGTTTATACCAAAAACAAAGATAAATCAACATGGATACGTTATTTTTATTAACGAACAAGCACGAACAAAAAAACCTTTTTCGTATGTCCGTGTTCAGTTGTTTGTTCCATTAAAGTTTAAACAAATACGAGCATTCCTTGTAACCAAAAAACGAACCACATAAAACTAAAGATTCCTATTTTATGTTTTTTGCTTCAGCTTCGGTTTTGCTGTCAACCAAAGACTGAAAAAACCAAACCAAACCAAAGAAACCAAAAATCAATAAACAGTACAGCCCAAAAATTTAAGATCTAAATTTGTAATAATCAATAAAACAATAATTAACAAAAAAAAAATGGGCCCAAAGTTTCATGCCCAAATTCATTATTTTGGGCCTTTTTCGGCTCAAATATTTCAAGCCTGGAGGTAAAACCAAAACCAAACCGGATTCATAATGCAAAACTGCAAACCGAAATCAAACGGTTTTCAAAATGTTAGGTTCGAGCCCAAAACCAACTCAAACCGATCCATGCGCAGCCCTAGTTTTAACTTATTATTAACTAGAACAAATGAAACTAACCTGCTGTCCGGTAATGTAGACATTACTTTCCTTGAACTGGTTCCCACCGAGATCTTCATCGGAGGCTGAATTGCCAGCTGTAGCAGCTGAACCAGAATTATACCTGGCTGGGTTTAAACCATACGTTCCATAGCTTCCGGGCATACCCATATTAACCTGGTTTCCAGTATTACCGCCCGTTTTGTATTGTGGGAGTGGGTATTTAGGGCTAGGTACTGGTGGGCCCGGGTACATGCTACCGGGTTGAGGTTGTTGAGGGAATGTGCTGTTGCTTAAAAATTGGTGAATGGCTGGTGGAGGTACATAAAATGGGGAGAAATATGGGGCGTATGGGATGTAATTTGGAGGGTAATGCGGTAAATGAACCCCTGGTGGTTGTCTGAAAACGGGTAGTGGTTGTTGGGTCACGGGTATGGAGGTTTGCATGAATCCGCCAGTTTGTGTGGTGGTGGTTGGTGTTGGACCAGCACCAGATAACATTAGTGAGTTCCCAACCTGCAGTTCAAATTTTAAATATTAGGACAGGTTATGTCTAATCATCTACCGTGCCAAATGAGTTAAATAATAAGATTTAGCTAAAGAAACACGGTTGACGAGATATCGGTTTGAAAGTTGCCCTAATTGTATTTTCAATGCATACAACCTCCTAAATCAGCTAATTCAAAACATTATATTATTACCATAGCAATATGTTTTCTGTACTCAAATTTAACACAAGTTATCCACAATAAAAAATAAAAAATTTGAAAGAAAAATGTTCACAGTCAAAATTTCCTACAGACCAGAACCTGTTTTTGACGGTGGTACATTACACGGTAAATCACTTTATTCAAAAATGTTAGATTATTATTCTAATATCATATATTTTCTGTAATCGCAGTTAACACACAAATTATTTATTAAAAAATTAAAATCTTAAGAAAAATTTTCGTTTTGACTTGTTACATAACAAATCACTATATTGAAAAAAGAAAAACAGATTACCACTGTCATACTTTTTGTAATCACATTTATTTACTGGTAAAAGAAAAACAAAATGTTAAGAGAAGACTATAAATGTTCCGAGTCAAAATTTCCCATTGACCCAAACCCATTTGAGGCTTACAATAATCACTTCATTGCAAAAAATAGTTTGTTACTGACTTACTGTATAATAATATACATTTTCACTATAATCACATTAGACACAAATATAAGAGTTCCTGGTCAAAAAAATTCATATTTAGACCTGAACCAGTTCTGGTTCATCACCTAACCTGTCCTGCCCGACCGCTCACTTCTAAAGACATAAATAAAACCTAAAGAAACACAAACCTCTTGAGAAGAATGAGAAGCCTGTGGAGATAACACAGGAACATTTGCATTAAACTTAGTTGGAATCCCGGGTGAATGAAAAGGTGATACGCGACCATCCACGTCAGCACCTGAACGATAAAACTGAGCATAATAGCTTGCTGGGTCAAATGGTTGCTGAACCTGGAAAAAAAAGAATTGTGCATAAAAACTTAAATCAAAATATTAAAATCCAAAGCCAAAATGAAAGATTTAACTATTTATTCATAGACTTACAACAAAGTTTGGGACTTGAGAACCATCATGGTTATGAGACTCGTTGGGTTCAAAAGATGTGACGTGGGTCCCAATCATTGGTGGAATGAAGCCAAAACTAAAGTTGGGAGATGTCTGAAGAATCGGGTATTGATGATTTGCTGTTGGGAGTGATGTCTCTTGTTTGGTTTCATGCTGATCGGGGCCCGGAATTGATGACATGTCACCTTCGGTTGATAGATTCTCGGTTATGTTATTGGACGATGATGGACGGTCAGGATGATTTTCAACTTCCACACTTGCCAAAGCATCATTTTGATTTCTGAACCAAAAAAAATCAGATGGTGTGAGAGGATATAAGTGGATGATTAGATACGCGTTTTGTAACTGATTTATCTTTAATTAGTTTTAAATAAAACCTTGGAAAAAACCAATTCTGCTACATGAGTGTGATTATTCAGGGGTCAAATAATTAACCTTGGATAATCAAAACTTAATGTCTATAGATAAACCATATTTACAAATACAGGATTACCTTTTTACCCCTTTAAACCTAATTTGTAAGAGTTTTACCCCTGTTTGGCCATAGCCATTACATCAACTAATTCCTTAAATAAACCCAGATTTGTCAAACAAGTCTTAAGACTTCAAACTCAACCGATTATCTGATTTTAATTATTTAATATCGCCTTCTTTTTAAACACTAGAGATGTAAACAAAACAAGCCGAGCCGGAGCTTGACTAATCTCAAGCTCGAATTGTTTTTAACTCATGAGAGCTCAAGCATAGCTCGTTTCGAGCTCTATTTCTAAAACTCGAACTCAGCTTGTGAATAGTTTTTCAGGCTCGTCCTCGACTCAGGCTCAACATGTTAATTATTTATTAGTTTAATAGTATTTAGACTTACCTTTATATATACTTATAATTATAATATTTTATAACATAATATATATTATTTAGTTATTTTGATTATAATTTTATACATAGTGATAACCGTTACTTAAATGTTTACTTAATACACTAAATAAGAATATATAAATAGTACACTCGTTTAGACTGGCGAGCCTACTCGAGCTCAATAGTGCAGCTCATACTAGGGCTTATTTATTAAACAAGATTAGTTTTAGGCTCAAACTCGTTTAAGCTCGACTCGATTCGAGCTTTAAACAAGCTGATATCATGTAACTCACGAGTGGCTTGGCTCTTAAACCCCTACAAAACACACAACACGCATCAAAACACCCACCAAACATCTAAATTAGCACAAATCACTCAATTGAACAGAAATTAACACAAACCTAAGCTGCTCGTCTATACTTTCATCAACCACCTCAGAAGCCTCAGAACTCTTGTCACTCACGAATTCGGGCTCAAGCCCAGGCCCATTTGAGGAGACTGGATTAAGACTGAAACTGGCATCAAAGCTTCCAAAGTAGAACCCGAGTTTTTCAGCTTCGGGAACATGAAGGTGATTTGGAATAATAACATGTTGATTATCTGAAATGTGTGATTCCTCTAACTTCTTCTCGAGCCCGTGGGTCGCGTCCTTTAAATCAAGATTACGGACTGCAAATGGGTTTGGAGTTTGACATTCAACTTGAACAACAGGCATCTTAGTTGACTCGGGTGACCCAGTTCCGTGAGCAAGAACTGGATTTGTTGGTTTTGGTTTCCATTCCATACTTGGACCAACTGTAGAAAATTATAAGGAACATTAGTGGACCATGAAATTGCAGTTTTTAAAAATCATATAGTTTTGGAATTTTAGGTTTTGTATTGTAAAATTCATAGCTTTGTGGAAAGTAAAATAGCATGTTTGCAATTAATAATTTATATTCGGTCATTCTAAGCTTTTATCTAAAATGGTCTTGCGTAAGAGAAGTTAGGCAATCACTACAAAATATAGCAAACTTAACCGTCTGTATTAATATATTATTCTGAGAAATGATGAAAGACAATAAATAAACTTTATGTACCATGTTTTCATTTAACTTATCAGGTAAACAATCATCACAAAAGGTACTGATAACATGAGAGGTTTGAACAATATTATATAATCATGAAAAAATCACATGAGAAGAGCATAGTAATCCATCCATTAAAGCCTTAACGTATATACACAAATTAAAACGTTCTAATTACTATTTCACAATTAAATCAAAATAGATTTTTAAGTGATATTGAGTCATATTTTAACTAAACAAACACGTGTGATGAATGAGTAAAACACACATCTCATTGATGTCACTATGTTATTGAAGTTCTACGAAAGTTCATTATAGAAGCTCATAAAGATTCTAGAAAACTACATTAATTTTTCATTTTTCTGAAGTTAGTTAACTAATCAAAAGATTGTAGAGTTCTATTTGGTTACAGCTTCAAAAAGATTTAAAGAAAAAACAACTCTTTTAAAATCTAACGAAGTAATTGAATATTATTTAAGCTTGATACCTTTTTGAGGCCCAATTGCTTGCTGCGGTCTATTGTTATAATTTGAAGACGGCCGGGACACGGTAAATGGGACATGAGATGACGAAGCCTTGGCTTGCATGGAAGAGTTTCCAACCTCGGAACTAGCTGCAATGGTGATCAAATCAATATTATACACAAATTTAAAAACAAAAACTACATAAAAATTATGCAACATAATGCCTGTTTTAATAAAATAAGAAAACGATACTCACATGCAATTGATTCAATCTCAAGGGGGATCTAATGAATTTGGTCAACCGAAGTTTGTTGACTCCCAACCTCACGTTTGATTGTACCCACGGGGAGTCGTGAATCTTGTGAAGGAATCAAAATAGGATCTTTAGCAGACAAATATAGCCCTTCTGAAGGTGATGGTGTCTTAGAAGCTGATGTGTCATTGAGGGGCCCACGTACAACCCCGCCAACAGCAGGGCCCTTACTTGCCTCAACAACGGGTACCACTTCAGATTTGTTTTCATCAGGTACAGAACGAGAAGAACTGCAAAAGATTACGTTTATATATTTTCAGAATTTAAACTGTGAGCCATATGACACATTATTAATAACTAAAACCAAAAAAAATCTGACGAATGAACTACCTTTTAACAGCTGCCTCTTTATTCTTTTGACCCTGATGAGTTGACTGTTTTTGACCATTATCTGCGCCTTTACTCATTCCATTTTCCTTTGCAGAATGTGATGCCCTGCCATCTGGAGTAAAACAGATATCAGAGATCGTTATTATGCAATATATAAGAAAGAATAAAAATTGCTATAATAATACGATAAATTACCATTAGAAGTGCGACGAGATGGGTAGTTCAACCTGCCACCCCTATTCCCCCTACCCTGCATCCCAGGTCTCCATTTGGGCTCTGTAGGTTCTTTATTCAGAGTCTGCAGAATAACAGAGTAGGTTAATTATAAGAACTGCAAAATATTACAGTAAAATTTGATAAAGATACACTTTAAAGCAGTTCTCTACTTAAAATGAGTTATGTAACGAACATCCCTCTATGTCTATATATCCATGAAGCCAATTAACTACAGCATTCATATATAATAATTCACGATCGCCAGCGCCTTGATTAATGATTTAGAAAATATATTTCCATTTTTACAACAAATAACCAACAATAATCATATATCATTAGTTCACAAAGAATCTTACTTACCTCCATTTACATGTTATCATATCAAAATAAAAAAACAAATACTTCTAAAATTACACAAAAAGTAGAAACTTTCCCTCCTTTTTATGTAACATTATTCACTGAATTAGTAACTAAGCAGTCCTTTTTATAACAAATTGCCTACATTAGTCATGCATCATTTATTCGCAAATTATGCTACTTACCTATGCACAACATCACTATAGAAGTATGTCTAACTAAATGTTAGTCCAATAGTAGTGCAATAGTACCATGTTATCATATCAAAATAAAGACAAAACACTTCCAAAAATACACAAAAAGTAGAAACTTTACCTCTTTCTTGCGGTCACGCTTCCTCTTAACCTCATGAAATGGATCTGTGACACAGATTTAAAATTGTTACAAAATGTAAAAAAAATTATACCAGTTAATTAACCCTGCTACCTATTATAAAGTGAGAAACTATAACAATACCAACTCTCACTATGTAATTGTAGCCCCTTCAAATCATTCTAACACCAGAGATCACAAGCTTAAAAGTTTTAACAAATTCAGCTTTTTAGATAAGTGAGTGAAAATAATAAACAAAATAAAAAAATTGACCTAAAAAGTACAACTACAAAACAAATCACTGAAATTCCACTATGTAATTCAAGTGCCTTCAAACCGAATTAACACTATAGATCACAGCAAGTCTAAATACTTAAAAAAATAAGTTTTTATACAAGCATTTAAACCAGCACATGAACACTAATCAATCTAATTAACAACCAAAATAAAAAAACTTGACCTAAATTTCACAATCACAAACCAAATCCCCAAAATCAACACCAACAGAAGCACACACAAATCAAACAACAAAATCAAAAAAATTGGCCTAAAACACAAGGATTAATTTCATATATACTTTTACAAACATTACAAATATCATATATATCCAAGCAAACCTTAAAATGTCATATATGCCCTTATAAAATAATTAAAATATCATATATGCCCTTACAAAAAAGTTAAAGTATCATATATACCCCCACTCATTAATAAAAATTTAATAAATGACCATTTTACCGTTATTTTTATAAAATTTTAACTTTTATATATGCCAATTTTTTAATGAATATACCATTCTACGTCTTTCCATCACATAATGTGTTTACACCCTATATTATTATTTTAATTTTGATCGATGTTTCTCGTCTTTGACAACAACCAAATTGTCTCTCGTCACTTCTTCAAAATTGCAAAACCTTTAAAGGTTGTCTACAATGTGAACTTTTTATCGCATCTAATCGAACCAGGGTAATATGGTGATTTTTTTTAACTTATTTTTAATGAATTGGGTATATATGATATATTAATAACTTTGTAATGGCATATATGATATTTTTAGTTTTGTGTGGGTATATATGATATTTTCAATATTTGTAAGGGTACATATGAAATTGTCCCAAAACACAATACATCACAAGTTTAAAAGTTTAAACAATTACAATCTAATTAACAAACAAAATCAAAAACTTTGTCCTAAAAAAATACATAGAATTGCAAAACAAAAACATTAAACTTTCACTATGTAATTCAAGCACCTTCAAACCGAATTGACACTATAGATCATAACAAGTCTGAAAGTCTAAACAAATTCATCATTCACATAAACATTCTAACCAACACATAAACCCTAATCAATCTAACTAACACAGTAGGGCTCAAAATAACTAACAAAGTAAAAAACATTTACCTAAAAAACACACAATTACAAAACAAATCATTAAACTTCTCGCGCCTTCAAACCGAATTAACACTATAATCACAAGTCTAAAACTTTAAACAAATTCATCTTTTCACATAAACGCTAATCCATCCAATCAACAACCAAAACCAAAAAACGTGACCTAAAATACACAATTACAAAACAAATCATTGACCTTCCACTATGTAACTAAAGCACCTTAAAACCAAATTTACACCATGGATCACAACAAGTTTAAAACTTTAAACAGATTCAGCTTTTTACATAAGCAATAAACCCTAATCAATCCAATCAACAACCAAAACCAAAAAACGTGACCTACAAACCACAATTACAAACCAAATCCCCAAAATCAACACCAACAGAAACACACACAAAATTACCTAGGATCACAACAAGTTTAAAAGTTTAAACAAATCATTAAACTTCCACTATGTAATTCAAGTGCCTTGAAACCAAATCAACAACAAGGATCCCAACAAGTTTTAAAATTTAAACAGAATAATCTTTTTAAATAAGCATTTAAACCAATAAATAAACACTAATCCATCCAATCAACAACCACAACCAAAAACCTTTGACCCAAAAACCACAGTCACACACCAAATCATTAAACTTCCGCTACGTAACTAAAACTCCTTCAAACCGAATTAACACGAGGATCATAAACAAATTCATCTTTTTCGCATAAACATTTAAACCAACACATAAACCCTAATCAATCAGATCAACAACCAAAATAAAAAAACTTGACCTAAAAACCACAATTACACACCAAATCATTAAACTTCCGCTACTTAATTCAAGTGCATTCAAACCGAATTAACACTATCTTAACCAACACATAAACCCTAATCCATCCAATCAACAACCAAAATAAAAAAAAATTATAAAATTAAAAATAAATAAATAAAAACTTCACTAACATCCCCAAAATCAAAATTATTTACCTAAAAAAACACAATTACAAAACAAATCATTAAACTTCCACTATGTAAGGATCACAATTACAAGTCTAAAATTTTAAACAAATTCATCTTAGCACACACATAAACCCTAATCAACCAAATCAACATCCAAATTCAAACAACTTAACCTAAAATCCACACTCACAAACCTAAACCCCCAAAATGAAACCAGATCGAAGAAGCAGAGTATGGTAATTATTAATTTATTATTATTATTATTATTACTACTACTACTATTATTGCGTAACTGAATCGCGTTCAACCCAAATTAACACTACAGATCATAACAAGTTTCAAAGTTTGAAAAACACATAAACCCTAATCAATCCAATCAACAACCAAAAATAATAATAATAATAATGACCTAAAATCCCCAAAATCAAAAAACTTTGACCTACAAAACACAATTACAAACCAAATCATTAAACTTCCACTTCGTAATTAAAGCGCCTTCAACCCGAATTAACACTACAGATCATAACAAGTTTCAAAGTTTGAAATACAGATAAACTGATAAACCCTAATCAATCTAATTAACACCAATCAACCAAATCAACATCCAAATTCAAACAACTTAACCTAAAATCCACACTCACAAACCTAAACCCCCAATATCAAACCAGATCGAAGAAACAGAGTATGATTATTAATATTATTATTATTATTATTATTATTAATACCTTGCAGTAATAGCTTCTGAGCAGTCTCGTTAGGATCCATGGAACAGTCCTTAAGCATTGCGTAAATGTCATCTTCAGTGTGATTATTACCTGTGATCTCCTTTATGTTCTGGATCGTCTTCCGTACATTGCTCGGTATTGAAGCCCTAGCTCCACTCATTCTTCTTCGTATGGAAGGTAATAATAATAATAATAATATGAGAAAGTAATTAATCAATTAATGATGATGTAACGCATGATTATGTATTGTATTGTATAGATTTAGATGCAGAACATAATAATAATGATTATTAATAATATAGAGAGATTATTGAGATGAATGAATGTTGTGATCTGAAGGAGGAGTTTGGGGTTTTGGAATTAGAGAGAGAGAAAGAAAGAGAAAGGGAGGGGAACTAATGTATGTATAATGTATGTATATGTTTGTATCTGTGTGTTTTGGATAATAAGAATAATCAAATAACAATAATATTTTATTAAATAAATATTACAAGAAAAAATAAAAAAAAAACTATTCGTCGTTGTCGTCGTCGTCTTCGCCCTCTTCGTCGTCGTCCTCGTCCTTCTCGTCCTCGTCCTCGTCCTCCTCATCGTCCTCATCGTCGTTTTTATCGTCGTCGTTGTCTTCATCATCGTCGCCGTCCTCGTCCTCCTCATCGTTTTCACCAGGCAGAGGCCGATACATCCAAAGATGTTGGACCAAATCCTCCTTTAGTGCGTTATGTATCTCTCTTGACCGCACGAAATCCGAGTTTTCGAGTCGTTGCTCCATACTTGCCGGAGTCCGTGGTGGATCCGGGTCCGGTATGAAAGTTGAACATATTGCTCTTCCCTCGTCCTCGATGATCATGTTATGCATTATGATACACGCATACATAGCACATCTCATTCTTTCTAAAGACCACAGACGACAGGGATTTTTAACATAATGTCATCGTTGTTGAAGAACACCAAAACACCTCTCGATATCCTTTCTCGCAGACTCTTGCACTTTCTTAAAATACTGTCTTTTTTCATCCATCGGGTCTCTGAATGTTTTAACAATTATCGCAAACTCTGGATATATTCCATCACCCAAATAGTACCCATGATCGTAGAAGTTATCGTTAGCCCAAAACGAAGCGACGGGAACGGTCCTGTGACAACTGCCCAATCCGACCCGACCCAGGTACCCGTTTTCGAATCCGATTCTTTTTATGATTTAAAATTTGATTATTAATCTTTGTAATTTCAACATTAAATAAATCATATATATATATATATATTTATATTACTTACTAATAATAATAGTTTCTTTTCCGCCGTCCCGCCTCCCTTTTTCTCTCTTGTCGCCGTCCCGCCCCTCTGCTTAACCCTTAAGCCTGGAACCCCCTTTTTTCTCTTAACTCTTTGCTTGTCCTTTGGTTCTTCCCGCCTAAGGATGTCTGCGCAGCTCCACGCGCCAGACTCCTTACAAGGAAGCCTGCGCGAAGACCAACTGTTCCTGCGATACGCGAGGCGAACTGTTCCCGCAGCGCGCTAAGAATTGTAGTTCTTCCCGCGACGCGCTAAGGATTGTAGTTCTTCCCGCGGCGCGCTAAGGATTATAGTTCTTCCCGCGGCGCGCTAAGAATTGTAGTTCTTCCCGCGACGCGCTAAGGATTGTAGTTCTTCCCGCGGCGCGCTAAGGATTGTTCTCTGTCTGCCTTCGCCCTCGCGCGCGCTCGAGTCTTCTCGCGCTAGACCTTAAGTCTTTTCTTCAGTTTATGTCAGCCTGTATGCTTTTGAAATATCTTATCTTTTGTATGAGCACTGTAGGTCAGTTCCGACATCTGTCCGAAAAGCCACTTTCGGCGCAGCATGCGCACCAATCCTATTGGTTGACAGAAAAAGTGACTGACATAATCTTTTGAAATCTTCTTTTGCATGTCTTGAACAGTGCTTTATCTGACACCTCCCATGCTTTGATCTGTAACCTGTCAGCTTTTCCCCATCCCCTGCAGCTGCCGGCATATCTTTTAATATCTTTTGCTTTTGGTTTTTTTTTTGTGCTTTTTGATATCTTTTGCTTGATTTGATAAGATCTTTTCCCCTTTTCAAGGGATTGTGTTCCCTTGGGTTTTCCCTATAAATAAAGCTAATTTCTTGTTTATTAACACTACATACACTACACTTAAACACTCCCCAAATCTCTCTCCCTTTGCTCTCTGCCGTAGTTCCTCAGCAACGCCACTCCTCTCTTTGCCTCCGTCTTCTCTTCTGTTCTGCCCAGAATCTCGGTAAATATAAATATATATATTTTGTTTTAATTTGTTTAACTAACAAAAATCGATACTTACTGCATATATTCAAGACATAAAAACCAATCGTTAAACCAATAACCTCTTATTTATAGGTTAACTTGTGCTTGTTTAAAAATTGGATTCTTGCATTATCTTTCAACGCACCGTTTACAAGTGAGTAATCTCGTACTTAATCCCCTTTTATTTTCAACGTTTTGGGATGTTCATGTGTTCGTACAACTTGAGTCTTAAACTTGTTTATGAAATTTATGTGCGCAAAACCCCATGTGTTATGGACGTTTACTTGGCTGTTTATTTGTATGTGTGAATCATTAACCGCTTTGTTCGGCCTATTCCGAAGTTTTCATGGATCCATTAGATGAACACGGGAGACCTATCGTTTACGGTTTTCTTGTTTTGTTTACACATGCACGTATGATTATTTGTTTTTGTGCTCGATTGGGAGCACGGATTGAACTATGAGCTATGATCTATTTAGGCTTGATCACAATCTGATTACACCCTATGTTAAACCCCAGTTAAGCACATGTTGCGCGCAGTGTTTGTTATTATCTATTTATATCTATTAAACTTGATTTCTCACCGACACGCAAGTGTTGACGTTTTATTTTAACACATGTTCAGGTTTGCTGTAGCTGCTTTTGGAAACTCGAGGACACGTAGGATGTTTTCTTTTTCTTTGGACCTAGATTAAAATGTAACAAGACAAATTTATGTATTTGAATATTTTGAGTTATGATATGTGATTTATGTTACTTTACGATTTGTGTTCTGCGCGTGCGCAATGAAAATGTATTTATTAAATATTGACACCCAAATAGTGTCACGAGTAATGAAACAATACGTGGCGCCCCGATGTATAATCCGCCATCGGTCGGGGTGTTACAGATTGGTATCAGAGCTCCGTGACTTTAGGATAGGTGGTTAGACGTAACGACCTAGAATACCTAAGAGTCCCTTCTCGCGCATGAGAAATATCTCATGTTTACGCGCTAATTGTTAATTACTCGATATTTATAAAATATGCTTGCGCATACGCAGCACATGATTTCGTGTTTTATCCGCGATCTTTCGATTTTTATTGTTAAATTTCAATTTATTTCTTTACTTACATATTCGTTTGTTGTTGGGATTTAGCATTGAAAATCCGAAAAGTCATGGTGATACATGAATAGTTGATTTTCAATCCCCATTAACTTTATGTTTTAAATTGAAGATTTGAAAAGTCATGGTGATACATGAATTGTCAATCTCCAATATTCATTTACTCGATGTTTTAAATTGAAGATTTGAAAAGTCATGGTGATGCATGAATTGTCGATTTTCAATTCATTACCTGTATTAAGTTTGCATTTAAATTCATATTTTACTTCAAAATTTGATAGCATTTAACTCCGCGAAACAAGCTTTACGACGATATACTTTGCGCTAAAACGATTTCCCATACCAAGATATTAACAAAAAATTAAAACTTTTATAGAATGCCTCCGCTATCAGCTCGTTATCAGAGGAGAGAGGCCGCGCGCAGACGTAGGCAGCAACGTTCCCAGGAAATGGCCGCCGCAATAGCCCAAGCCTTAAACCAAAATAATACCAACCCCTCCGGATACAATATTAAATCCTTTAATGCGGGTAACCCTCCGAAATTCACAGGGCTTGAAGGAGCCACCGTAATGCTCAAATGGCTCGAGAAAATTGAGAACACCTTCCTCCATACCCAATGCCCTCCAGACCGACGAACCCTATACGCCTCAAGTGTCCTAGAATCAAGGGCGTTTACTTGGTGGAACGGAGTAGCTCACGCGCGTGGCGCAGAGGCTGCTTCTAGCATGCTCTGGGAGGAATTCAAGGAACTTTTGACTAGAGAATTCTGCCCTCCCAACGAAATAAAGCGCCTTGAGGAGGAATTTTGGAACTTGAAGCAGTACAGTGGCGAAGCGCGCGAGTACGCTACGCGCTTCCACGAACTAAGTTTGCTTGTCCCGCACCTAGTTACCCCTTCCCGCCGAGCCATCGAGAAGTTTCTTGCGGGTCTCCCCATGGAAATTCAAGATTCTGTATGGGCCAGGAACCCAGTAACCCTCTCTGACGCCATCGAGTTGGCCGCTGTGCTCAGCGACAACCATGTCAGGGCAGGAACCCTGTTCCTGCGGGGAGCCGAGAAGACCAAACTCACCAAGACTGTCCCAGAACCAACAGAAACCAAGCCAGAACCCTCAAACCGTAACAACCTCAAGCGTAAGCGCAAACCCAATCATCAAGCCTACGCGCTTACCAACCCACTCGTTGTCCAGCAACCCGCCTACCAACCTCCAGTATACGCTCCTAACCCACTGTCAACCTACCCAACACCCCCTGTAGTCCATAACTATGCCTTAACCAATCCCGCACTCCCTGCCCCGTCAACTAAGAAACCTTACACAGGAAACCAACCCTTTTGCCCAACCTGTAGACTTCACCATCCAACTCAAGTCCCGTGTCGACAATGTAACCGATGTGGCCGTACTGGTCACACTGTTGAGAACTGTAAAGTCCTTCCCGCCAACCCAATCGCGCAAACACCACCAACTTACCCGCTAAACCCACAACCAACATACCCTAATCCACGACCCAGGTCGTGCTATAACTGCGGTGACCCCAGTCATTTCCGGAACGCGTGCCCGAGACTGCAAGTACAAATTACGCAAGCTAATCCGGTTAACCAAATTTCAAACCAAGTGACGCGCGGACGAGCTTTTAATATAACCGCGCACCAAGCGCAAGCGAATAATGACGTGGTTAATGGTACATTTTTACTTAACGGACATTATGCATCTATACTTTTTGATACTGGCGCCGATAGAAGTTTTATTTCTCGCGCATTTGAACAAAAACTTGCGCGACCGCGAAAGAACTTAAACGAAAACTTTTCAGTTGAATTGGCTAATGGTGAAACTATTTTAATAAACTCCGTGATCAAAGATTGCACGCTTAACCTTAATGAGCATGATTTTCTAATCGACTTCATTCCCATGCCTCTTGGAAGTTTTGATGTGATTATTGGAATGGACTGGCTCTCGCAAAATCGCGCCGAAGTAATCTGCGCCAAGAAGTTGATTCGCATTCCTCGGGAAAATGGTCAAGATCTTCATATCTACGGCGAGAAACCATCTAACGGTCTTAAACTTATGTCATGCACTGAAGCCCGAAGACTTTTGAGGAAGAAATGTGTCGCGTTCTTAGCTCATGTGGTCAAACCCGATGAAGGAAAGAAGAAACTTTCTGAAATCCCCATCGTGCGTGACTTTCCTGAAGTCTTCCCCGATGATCTTTCTGGTTTACCTCCCGCTCGGGAAGTCGAATTTCGTGTTGATCTTGTCCCTGGTGCATCCCCCGTAGCCAAATCTCCTTATCGACTTGCACCCGCTGAAATGCAAGAATTAGCAAGTCAACTTCAAGAGTTGACCGATAAAGGATTCATTCGCCCTAGCTCTTCGCCGTGGGGTGCTCCGGTGTTGTTCGTTAAAAAGAAAGACGGTTCGTTTCGCATGTGTATCGATTACCGCGAGCTGAACAAGCTCACCATTAAGAACCGGTACCCCTTACCGCGTATTGACGACCTCTTTGATCAACTCCAAGGTGCCTCTTGTTTCTCCAAAATCGATCTCCGTTCTGGCTATCACCAGTTGCGTATCTGCGAAGAAGATATTCCCAAAACTGCTTTTCGAACCCGCTACGGTCATTTTGAATTCTTGGTCATGCCCTTCGGTTTAACCAACGCACCCGCTGTTTTCATGGATCTAATGAACCGGGTGTGTAGATCTTTCTTGGACCGATTCGTGATCGTGTTTATCGATGACGTTCTGGTGTATTCCAAAACCAAGGCCGAGCATGAACAACATCTTCTGTTGGTGTTGCAAAAGCTTCGAACCGAACAACTCTATGCCAAACTCTCCAAGTGTGAGTTTTGGTCTGATGAAGTACAGTTTCTTGGTCATGTTGTAAACAAGATGGGTATTCATGTCGACCCATCCAAAATTGAAGCAATCAAGAACTGGATTGCACCGTCCACTCCTACCGAAATCCGTTCCTTTTTGGGCTTAGCTGGTTACTACCGACGATTCATTTCGAACTTCTCAAAAATCGCCTTGCCTTTAACAGCATTAACGCACAAAGGCAAACCGTATATTTGGGGCTCTAAGCAAGAAAAAGCCTTTCAAACGCTCAAGCAATTGTTGTGCGAAGCTCCTGTTCTAGCGTTACCTGAGGGTACTGACGACTTTGTCGTTTATTGTGATGCCTCCAACCAAGGTCTCGGTTGTGTACTTATGCAACGAGGCAAGGTTATCGCTTATGCGTCTAGGCAACTCAAAATTCATGAAAAGAATTATACGACTCACGACCTCGAACTTGGTGCAGTTGTATTTGCCTTAAAAATCTGGAGACACTACTTCTATGGGACTAAGTGCATCATTTACACAGACCATAAAAGCCTTCAGCACATTTTTGATCAAAAGGAACTTAACATGAGACAACGCCGATGGAACGAACTCATCAGCGATTACGATTGTGAGATCCGATATCACCCTGGAAAGGCTAATGTGGTAGCCGATGCGCTCAGCCGCAAACCCAGTCAACTCAACTGTATCTTGCCGCGCACGCAGCTTCATTTCGCGCCGATCCAAAACGATCTTGAATCGCGCATTCGCGACGCGCAGCGCGCATCGATCAGCGAAGGCAACCTACGCGCCGAGTTAGCGTGTGGTGCAGAAGCGCATCTAGTCCCTAACCTGAATGGAATTCTCTGTTATCTCAATCGCATCTGGATCCCCAATGATGAGAATCTTCGCTCTGTCATAGTGAGTGAAGCGCACAAAACTCGGTATTCCGTTCATCCTGGTGCTGACAAAATGTACAAAGATTTGCGCCTTTCTTATTGGTGGCCTGGTATGAAAAAGGATATTGCTGTGTTCGTAGCTAAATGCCTAACTTGTTCTAAGGTAAAAACTGAACATCAACGCCCATCTGGTTTGCTCGAACAACCAGAAATTCCTACGTGGAAATGGGAAAGTATAGCAATGGACTTTATCACCAAGTTACCCTTGACCGCAAGCAAACATGATAGCATTTGGGTAATAGTGGATCGATTGACCAAGTCTGCCCACTTTCTGCCCATTCGTGAAACCTACCGTGTTGAACAACTTGCGCATCTATATGTCAAAGAAATTGTCTGCCGTCATGGTACTCCCTTGAGCATCATATCCGATCGCGATGGCCGTTTTATATCTCGCTTTTGGAAATCTCTCCAAACTGCGTTAGGAACTCGTTTGGACATGAGTACTGCATATCATCCTCAGACTGACGGACAGTCTGAGCGAACCATCCAAACCCTTGAGGATATGCTTCGATCTTGTGTTCTTGATTTTGGAGGTAATTGGGATTCACACCTACCTCTGATCGAGTTCTCTTATAATAACAACTATCATTCCAGCATCGGTATGGCCCCATTTGAAGCACTTTACGGTCGAAAGTGCCGCTCACCGATTTGTTGGAACGAAGTGGGTGAAGTTCAAATCACAGGACCCGAACTAGTTCAAGAGACAACCGATAAAATCGCCAAGATCCGTGATCATCTGCTGACTGCCAGAAGCCGACAGAAGAGTTACGCAGATCGCAGGCGGAAGCCTCTCGAATTTCTAGTTGGTGATCTTGTTCTCCTCAAAGTGTCGCCCTGGAAGGGTGTTGTCCGCTTTGGGAAGAAAGGTAAGCTTGCACCTCGTTATGTTGGTCCGTTCAAGATTCTTGCGAGGGTGGGAAAAGTTGCCTACAAACTGGACCTGCCGCCCGCGCTCAGCAATGTGCATCCAACTTTCCATGTATCCAATCTCAAGAAATGTTTAGCTGACGAGAACCTCCACATACCACTTGATGAAGTTCAAGTTGATGAGTCTATGCATTTCGTTGAGAAGCCTGTTGAGATTATGGATCGCGAGGTAAAGCAAACCAAGCGCAGTCGCATCCCTATTGTCAAAGTTCGTTGGCAGTCCAAGCGCGGAGCCGAGTTCACTTGGGAAAGGGAAGATCAGATGAAGATCAAGTACCCGCACCTTTTCTCTGCGCATCCTACTTGGAGATAAATTTCGGGACGAAATTTCTTAAAGTAGTGGAGACTGTGACAACTGCCCAATCCGACCCGACCCAGGTACCCGTTTTCGAATCCGATTCTGTTTATGATTTAAAATTTGATTATTAATCTTTGTAATTTCAACATTAAATAAATCATATATATATATATATATATTTATATTACTTACTAATAATAATAGTTTCTTTTCGCCGTCCCGCCTCCCTTTTTCTCTCTTGTCGCCCTCCCGCCCATCTGCTTAACCCTTAAGCCTGGAACCCCCTTTTTTCTCTTAACTCTTTGCTTGTCCTTTGGTTCTTCCCGCCTAAGGATGTCTGCGCAGCTCCACGCGCCAGACTCCTTACAAGGAAGCCTGCGCGAAGACCAACTGTTCCTGCGATACGCGAGGCGAACTGTTCCCGCAGCGCGCTAAGAATTGTAATTCTTCCCGCGACGCGCTAAGGATTGTAGTTCTTCCCGCGGCGCGCTAAGGATTATAGTTCTTCCCGCGGCGCGCTAAGGATTGTAGTTCTTCCCGCGACGCGCTAAGGATTGTAGTTCTTCCCGCGGCGCGCTAAGGATTGTTCTCTGTCTGCCTTCGCCTTCGCGCGCGCTCGAGTCTTCTCGCGCTAGACCTTAAGTCTTTTCTTCAGTTTATGTCAGCCTGTATGCTTTTGAAATATCTTATCTTTTGTATGAGCACTGTAGGTCAGTTCCGACATCTGTCCGAAAAGCCACTTTCGGCGCAGCATGCGCACCAATCCTATTGGTTGACAGAAAAAGTGACTGACATAATCTTTTGAAATCTTCTTTTGCATGTCTTGAACAGTGCTTTATCTGACACCTCCCATGCTTTGATCTGTAACCTGTCAGCTTTTCCCCATCCCCTGCAGCTGCCGGCATATCTTTTAATATCTTTTGCTTTTGGTTTTTTTTTTGTGCTTTTTGATATCTTTTGCTTGATTTGATAAGATCTTTTCCCCTTTTCAAGGGATTGTGTTCCCTTGGGTTTTCCCTATAAATAAAGCTAATTTCTTGTTTATTAACACTACATACACTACACTTAAACACTCCCCAAATCTCTCTCCCTTTGCTCTCTGCCGTAGTTCCTCAGCAACGCCACTCCTCTCTTTGCCTCCGTCTTCTCTTCTGTTCTGCCCAGAATCTCGGTAAATATAAATATATATATTTTGTTTTAATTTGTTTAACTAACAAAAATCGATACTTACTGCATATATTCAAGACATAAAAACCAATCGTTAAACCAATAACCTCTTATTTATAGGTTAACTTGTGCTTGTTTAAAAATTGGATTCTTGCATTATCTTTCAACGCATCGTTTACAAGTGAGTAATCTCGTACTTAATCCCCTTTTATTTTCAACGTTTTGGGATGTTCATGTGTTCGTACAACTTGAGTCTTAAACTTGTTTATGAAATTTATGTGCGCAAAACCCCATGTGTTATGGACGTTTACTTGGCTGTTTATTTGTATGTGTGAATCATTAACCGCTTTGTTCGGCCTATTCCGAAGTTTTCATGGATCCATTAGATGAACACGGGAGACCTATCGTTTACGGTTTTCTTGTTTTGTTTACACATGCACGTATGATTATTTGTTTTTGTGCTCGATTGGGAGCACGGATTGAACTATGAGCTATGATCTATTTAGGCTTGATCACAATCTGATTACACCCTATGTTAAACCCCAGTTAAGCACATGTTGCGCGCAGTGTTTGTTATTATCTATTTATATCTATTAAACTTGATTTCTCACCGACACGCAAGTGTTGACGTTTTATTTTAACACATGTTCAGGTTTGCTGTAGCTGCTTTTGGAAACTCGAGGACACGTAGGATGTTTTCTTTTTCTTTGGACCTAGATTAAAATGTAACAAGACAAATTTATGTATTTGAATATTTTGAGTTATGATATGTGATTTATGTTACTTTATGATTTGTGTTCTGCGCGTGCGCAATGAAAATGTATTTATTAAATATTGACACCCAAATAGTGTCACGAGTAATGAAACAATACGTGGCGCCCCGATGTATAATCCGCCATCGGTCGGGGTGTTACAGGTCCCAGATATGTAACTCTCCATCACAGGAGACTGCTCTAAGACGGTTATGTCATTGTTGGAATCGGGAACACCAAAGAATGCCGACCAAATCCAAAGGTCGTATGAAGCGATCGCTTGAAGGCTGACCGTTGGTCCCTTTTGGTCACCTCGTGTAAATTGACCTCGCCATGCAGTTGGACAATTAGCCCATTCCCAATGCATGCAATCTACACTTCCTATCATGCTGGGGAAACCATGTACCCTTGTATGTGCCTCGTAAAGACATTGTAGATCGTTAACGTCGGGCTCTCTCAGATAATGTGGTCCATATAGTTTAAATATTCCTATATTTTACAAAATTTTTATAAATTAAATGATCACAGTAAACAAGTGATAAACTATTTAAAAAAAACAATACGTACCGTAACAAAAATACTCCAAGGTGTCCCGACTTGTTTTTTCGGCCATCTTTAAATACTCGTCGTTGATGTCGGTCGTGTTTCAGTAGGCGAGCACGCGCACGGCTGACGTAACCTTCTGAATAGCCGTGAATCCTAGCGTCCCTTGAGCGTCCAGCTTTTGCTTAAAGTAATCAAACTCACGCTCCAAATCATTGGTGATGCGCATAAATAAATTTTTAGACATCCGAAAACGACGCCTAAAGGTCTTCGGGTTCTTGTATCTCGGCGTGTCGTAGAAGTAATCCGCCATCAACCGGTTGTTGGCTTCGGCACGATCTCGTTCGATATATGTTCTTGTTGAAACGGGGGGTGGGGAGCTAATCGCACCCGTAACGGAACTCATATACTATGTCGCGAGCATAATCGCACTCGTAACCGCCCGTTCCTCCTCCACGTCCTCGGCTTGTTGGTCGGGCTCGAAAAACTGTTTATATATAGATGGAGGATCCATATATAGTGAATTTGGTGTAAAGGAATTTTTATAGAGTTAAAAGAGAATTTTTATAAATTTAATGAGGTTTGATTGGGGATGAAATGGTTTAATATATAGGAAATAATTTTTCTTTAAACTCCAACGGCTCATTCAACGGTAACATTTTTTATTCCCGTGCCCGTTGTAGCGTTTTAGACAAAACGCGGAAAAAAAAATTTAACATAACGCTGGGGGGGCGGTGTTCCCCCCGCGTTTTCGTCCTTCACGCAGCACATAACGCACCACTACAGGTGGTCTAAGTGTATGTTTGGTTACTACTAAGTTATTATTATTATTTTATTAAAAGTTACATTAGATAAGTTGACCTCTGTTTATGTTTTTTGCAATACTACATCTCTTTTATTTAGGGGTGTTTGGTTGAGTTTTGCATAATTGTTTGTTTGCTTATTTAAAGGTAAAAAGTTTGGTAAATTTCAGTTTAAAGCTTGAAAAGCTTTAAATTTGAGTTTTTCATAATTGATTTTGTTTTTTAAAAAGTAAATAAGCAAACAAGTAGTTTTAACTTTTAAAAAACTCAACAAACACTTAATGAGAATTAATTAGTTAACTCTTTAAATACAGGTTTGAGCTCGACTAGGGTCGATGATAATGGTTTGAACAAAATGATGCTTGATGAACATGTTTTTGGTGGATGTCTTGTTGGTATCCTAGTAGGCGCGAGTCCTTAAATTACGTAGGGAAATTTTCGTTTCTTGATTAGCTTGAATAACTGGTTAATACATATACTGTTGAAACCGGTCATTTTTAATTGGGTGACCCATATTTTATAAATAATAAATGTGTTAAACATAATTATATTTATTGTTCTTTTACAATCAGAATAAAGCGACATGATAACTTCTGCGCATAAAAATGCATTTTGGACAACATTTGACACATTTCATCATTTCCCTTCAAGCAAGACATTTGTTGTTATCTCTGATGCGTATGTTACTTTCGGGTAAACAATTTAGCCATATCCTTGGACTATCTCAACCATGTGACCTCCGTCCTAATTTTCTTTCGAAAATTATTTACTACACCATTTCTCTTCCCCCAAACCCGCACTCCTCTCAAATAGCTTTTACTTTTTTCCTAATAGGATGACCAGGGACTTTTGACTTCGTAACATGCGAAATCCTTGGTCTATCTCAACCATGTGATATGCGTCCCGATTGAGAACCCCGTAGACCATGGGATGTGGTCATGTGGAAAGTGACACGTAGACGTCATGTAATTTGTTCACCTCCACCTTATGGATAATTACACATCCACACTTTATGGGTGTGAGGAACTGCATTTCATAATGTGGTTCAATGCCAAGTAATCTCAAGAGACTTTCCACACCACCATACTACACAACCTTATAACAATTTTATTATAAATTGTTTTGCTAAATTACCAAAATCACTGATCTTTAAACTTACATCAGTGTAACTAATAAGTGGCTTTGTAAGGGGTGTCCATTTGTTTTGTTTTTAGTTTGAAGTTATTATTATCTAAGCCAAAAACCGATCAGACTGAATTCAGGTAGTTCAAAACCGAACTTATAATCGAACTTGAATTTTGTTGTTTTATTATTATTATTTAGGTTACACTTATCAAATAACCATTTTTGTTATTGAACTTGTTAGACTACAATTGTAACCACATGATTTAAGTTATAAAGAATGGATAACAATTGCGGTGAAAGAAATAATGAATTGAAAAAAAAAGAAGCAAGGCATAAGGATGGAATAGTTTTGATGTGTTTACATGGAATGAGATTCGTTGTGTAATAAACTAGGGCTGACATATCACCCATACACGATAAGACACAAACATGAAACATGTATACCTGTACACAACACGGAAATTTGTTAACACTAGGTATACGCAATAAGACATTATAAGAGCTATTTGGACACATACTTAAGATCATGTTTAGTGAAACATAAGCCGTCGAAAGTTCACAAAAGTTAACCCGATGCATATAACTATACTCAAATCAGAAAAAGGTTCGATTTGGTCACTTTGAGAGACAACTTGGTTGCAGGCGACGGCGTCTGATGGGGAGATCGACTGATCAGGTACTAATGGGTATCTAACATGTAAACAACGAAAATTAACAAGTTAATTAATGTCTACCTATTTAACACACGAAACATGTCAAGACTATACATGATACCCGCTTCATTCAAGTAAATTCGTTTCGTCTATTTATATACGTGTCTAAATTGTCCGTTCTAAACCAAACATACATTTATTTCATATTTTCACTGTTTTTTCTGCATACCAAACTCTACCGTAAAACATATAACTTATTCAAATACCAAAAGTAAAAAAAACCCTAACCCTTATATCCACCACATAACGCATTCCTATAAGATCCACCCACCCACCCAATTCTCAAAACCATCAAATTCACACACACATTCGAAACCCTAATTCCAAATTCTCACCCAATTCATTCAATTCACTTCAATGGCTTCCAAGCGATCCGATTTCGGCGATGGCGCCAGTCCTGGGTATGTCAATTTCACATATTATTATTATTATTATTATTATCCAAACCCTAACCCCAATTCCCCAAATCTTAAAAAAATTTAATTTTTTTACAGCAAGATATTCATAGGAGGCTTATCGAAGGAAACCCAGATCAGTTAGTAGATAAAAACACTAACTTTATTATTAATTTGATTGAATTTGTATTTGTATGATTGTATTTGATGTCTGTGGGTGTATATGTGTAGCTACGTTTGTCGAGTACTTTGGGAAGTACGGATCGATTACGGACTCGGTTATTATGAAAGATCGGTTGACGGGTCGGCCGAGGGGGTTCGGGTTTATTACTTATGCGGATCCTTCGGTTGTTGATACTATTATTAAGGAGACTCATGTTATTGATGGGAAACAGGTGAGTTAGGTGTAATAGTTGAGTTTGTGTTTATTGTTTTTATGTTGTTTGTGATGTGATAATATTAGGATTGAGCGTAAACCGGCAAGACCCACGAGACCTGAACCGATCAGACACGGTTATTTATGATAGTGTGATAGTGTCGGGTCTCGGGTCTTAAGAATACCATTAAACGGGTCCGGGTCTGGGTCGTGCTTTGCGGGTTTGAACATTTTCTGTTTATGTAAACAGGGTAAGACCCGCGAGATTTGAACCGATCAGACCTGATTATTTACATAAGGGTCGGGTCTCAGTTCTTGAGAATACCATTAAACGTGTCCGGGTCTGGGTCGGGGAACAGGGTTAGACCCGCAAGACTTGAACTGATTGGACCCGGTTATTTTCAGTAGGGTCGGTTTCTGGGTTTTAAGTATACCACTAAACGGGTTTGGGTTTGGGCCTGGGTCGGGTCGGTCTTGTGGGTCTGACTTGTTTGCACATTCCAATGTGATATTGCTTTAAAGATAACAACTTTTTTTTAAAGAAAATTAGTTTATTTGAATGGATAGGTATATAATAGGTATTGATTAGCAAATCTTGTTTTATTTGAATGTTTTAAGAAAGTTAAAGAAATCGAAAAAAATTATGACTTTGTATTATTTTAATGTCATTTTGCTTTTAAAGATAACAAATTTTTACAGAAAGTTAATTTATTTAAATGAATTGTATACATTTAGGTTGTTTGGTTATTTGATTGCTTAGTATTTTATTTGAATGTTTTACAAGTAACTGGAAATTGAAAAAAATAAGATTTTTTTAATTATTTTGTTGTTAAATATCTGACAGGTTGAACTCAAGAGAACTATCCCCAAAGGCTCTACCGGGCATAAAGATTTCAAAACTAAGAAGATATTCGTTGGTGGGATTCCAGCTGTAGTTACCGAAGGTTAGCATGTGAAATTAATTAAATTTATTTAAATGTTCATGTTTATTATGATTGTATTGGTGCTTATGATTGTTTTGTTTGCTTTGTTTAGAGGAGTTCAAAGAGTTCTTTTCAAAGTATGGACAAGTATCCGAGCATGAAATTATTAGAGATCATGTGACAAAACGCCCTCGAGGGTTTGGATTTATCGTGTTTGAAAGTGAGCAATCGGTTGATGACATTCTTGTCAATGGGAATATGATTGACATGAATGGTACACAGGTAAGTTTTTATTTTAAACGGCGCGTGTGGAATGGATGTAGGATACTCGCGTTATTATTATTATTATTATTTTTCATATAAAACTGTAAATGTAAAATTTGGTCAAAATTTGGTCAAAGGGTTATAAAAGTTTTACGGGTAAATGAAGTTGTTTTAAGTTTATAGAGAAGAAACAGGTTAACGTGTTTATTTGGTGTAGGTTGAGATCAAGAAGGCTGAACCAAAGAAGTCTTCGCAGTCAGGAATTAGCTCATACAGTAGGGAACCTAAGGGTCGAGGATATGCCGGCGGCGGCGGCGGCGGCGGTGGTTATGACGGGTTTGATGATTCGTATGGCGGTGGTTATGGTAGCGGTGGTGGTGGTGGAGGGTATGGTCCTCCGCCTTATAGGTCTTATGGAGGACCGCCAAGTAGGTTTGGTGATTACGGTCCGTACGGGCCCGGTGGAAGTGATTTCGGGGGCCGTTATGGTGGTGAATACGGCGGTGACTATGGTGGTTATAGGGGCGGTGAGCCGCCACTCAGTGGGTACTCTAGTCGGTTTAGTTCGTATGGTGGTGGTGGGTATGCTGGGGCGTATAGTGGAGGGTATGGAGCGGGTGGGTTAGGCGGGTACGGGCGAGGTGGCGGTGGTGGCGGTGATAGTGGCGGCTATGGTGGTTATGGTGGGCCGGGCGGTGGTGGTGGTGGGTATGAGCCGGGTGTGGGTTCGGGTTATGGAGCGGGTGGGCCGTACGGTAGTAGGGCAGGTTATAGCGGTGGTAGTCGTTACCATCCTTATGGCAGGTAGACACTTAGTGACCGTTGGATCAAGAGAATCGAATAGGCATTAAGAGCCCTTACAACACATCAAGAATCTAGAAGAAACTAGAAGATCCGAGTTGCATTTGCATTTAGCTAGTTAGCATGTTTTTTGTGAGACTTTAGAACAACTTTGTGTTATAATTATGTACTTTGTGTTTTAGGATTTATGTTTTAAGGATAATTGTTGGATTTAGGTTCCGTCTTTTAGTCTATATCTATGTTTAACGTCTTCATGTAGGTGGCGTTTCCAGGTACTCGATGTAGGATTCTTTATCCTAGTTAGCTAACTTTTGATCATGATTTATCTGTTAGTAATAATTATTATAAGTATGTTTGCATGCAGGTGGTTGTATACTTGTTTATACAAGTATATTATATTAATCATATATTAGTGTAATTAGTTTTTGGTATTTTAGTGGATATGCATACTAGTATATGTATGTTGGTATTGTAGTGCAATTATATATGCATATATGTGTGTGTTAGTACATATACATATATATATATATATATATATGTGCGTGTAAGTAAACGTTTCGTGCCAGTGCGCATGTTTATACTTTGTAAATTTATTTTTCGATTTTCAAGTTTCTTCACACTTCGTGACGAATTTTATACTACCTTTTCTTTTCAGTTTATTTTTCAAGTTTCGTTTCAATTTTATTGTTTCATAGATTTTTTTTGTTCATTGTAGCTTGATTTAGAAACATTTTAGCTTATTATGAAGTTGAGTTAGAACTTTGAATTAGTACTTATTGAACATAAGTTTTCTTTTAACTATTTTTTTAAATACTTTCCATGCTGGAAATTAATAGAAAACATTTGGAAGGTCAAATGAAAATTTAATTTTCTAAAAAGTGTAATTTGACTTACGTGACGGTAGATACATGAAGTTCTTGAATGATATGTTATGTGTGTATAAAGGCTGTTCCATTTTGGTCTTTTAGCTTGACCCTTTAGTTTAGGTGATTTGTATTTCGCGAACGCGGACTATTGTAATATGGAGTAGGAAGTTTATTGAAACTGTTAAGTTTAGGGGGTATTTGATTTCCTTCATATGATACCCACCCGTGAGCTACTTGAGATCACGTAGGTCTATCAACCGAAGGTTGTACCTTATACTAGAAATCATCGTCGGAATTTTAAATACCGAAAGTAATCTTGAAAGATGTGTTTCTTGGGATGTTTATGAAATATGTAAAGATTCACTTCATCAGCATATGTTGTAAAGACTGTTATCATATGTATGGTACTTTAAACTAATAAAAGCATGATGCATTTGTATTTGATTTAGAATTTCATATTACATGCAAAATTGTTCTAATTCACAGTTGTATATAAAAGAACCTGAATCATAAAGTTTTTTTTTTTCAGAATTAATGTAGAGCTAGTAAACAATCGTGTTTTTAGCGTTGTTAAGAGCACGCAATCTTTAGCTCACGTAAAGAGTGGGTGGGTCTGCGTCTGGTGTGGAGAGGATAGATGAGCGGTGTTGTTATGATATGCCAAAAAATGGGTTGTATGATGGGAATGAGCGAGGCGCTTTTAATGAGGTGAAAAGACCGGACGTGAGTTATTGGAGGCGTGTTCAGATTTTTTAATTTCTCATTGAAAGATAACTGATTTTCATAGAACAAAATTTTATATAATTATGAAACCACTGCTTTCATTTTACATCATACCATATCTAACACAAGGCATACCTTTCATTTTACATCATTATGAACCACTGCTTTAAATGATGAAACCGCGTTTATTTGAAGGTCATTGATACAATGCAATGCATTTAGCATGGCATCTGATTTCGAGGTGGCAATGACATTTTGGGATGATGCATTGATGCGGAAGTGCATTTGTAGGTGAGGACATTTGGGTGGTTGTGAGCGGGAAAGAGAGAAAATAAGGAGAGAGAGAGAGTTGTGCATCGTTCTAAGGTGCCGATGCGGAACGAACAACGCGATTGGTTTGTCAGATTCATCACTCCGTTTCAATTCCTCAATGTTAAAACAAATGCTCCTTGAATGTGTATATAAACACGACAAAACATTTAAAATAATACATCCAAGAAATTATGGAAATATATGTTTTGAACCAAAAATTTGCATGATTGACTCGTCATGAAAATATGTTTTGAACCATAGAATAATTACATTATTGATATATGATGTTATAACTTATATCATATAACGTGTAGTTATATTCCAAAAAATATATATAGTTCATATATACAAAAATAAATACATAATGCATAAATCAACCTCAGAGCTATAACTTATAAACATAAGGCACGAAATAAGTTGAAAATTCGAGTTGAACGTGTTATACTTGAGATTACTAATTACTCAAGTAATTACCCGTTTAAGGGCTATCTGGTTTTTTTTAAAAAAATATCGTACTAAATTATGGTTTATCTATGAGGCGGATAACCAAACCGTCCCAAAAGATCTATATTTGCAAAACAGCCCATAAAAACTAACAAAAGTGCCACAGAAGATGCTGAACCGCTCCAATTAGGTGTTTAGAAGCGATTATCAAACCTCTTCATAACAATAAAATTAAAGAAAAAATTACTAATGACTAAAACATGAGCTTTAATTGTAACTTGTAAGGTCCCAAATATGTTGACTTCGAGTTTGAGATTACTTACTTAATTTACACCCATTGCACGTCAAAGAGGACGCCATACACCATTACGCAACTACAAAAGGGGCGACAAAGGGCATGTTATCCGGGTTCAAATGAGTGAGGTCAACCTGTTTGTCAATCAATCACTTTACCTCACTCAATTAAAAAAAAAAGATTAAATAATAATTTTGTTGTTTTTTATATGAATGGCCAACAAACAGATAATTGTACGTGGTGACCCAATGGCAAAAGACCGCTGCCAGCTGGCCTAATCCAGCCGTACGGAGCCCTTAACTGTCTCCAAGTTATCTCCAGTTTCGGGAAGAACCCACTCGTCCGAAGACCCACTGGTGGTAAAACCCGGACGCTCTCAGGACCGAGCCGGAGATCACAAAGATCTCGGTCAACCTTCATTAAGCCACTCATACACTCCCCAAAGTCTGTCTCATGCATTTGACCCGAATTTATGAGTATAAGTCTCACTAAACCCAGATAACCCTTAAATGATGTCTAACATCTTATTAAATTAAAAATTAATCTTATCAAATATTTGGTATGAAAATCCTATAAAATAGGGATATACTAAAATTTATTATCTTTTTTATTATAACTAATAAACAATTTTATAGTAAAAAAAAATAAGTGGGTCATGGGTATCACCAAACCTAAATAGTTTTTAAACCGGGTTATGAAACAAATAATATAAAACAACCCCATAATACGAAGAATAAAAACTAGTTCTTTTAATATAAAAGCTAGTAAAAACTTTAAACTCCTTACCAACGTGACAATAACGTGACACTGTGTAATATTATTTTTGTTTGGTGAAACTTTATCGAACAGATCACACACTCATAATATTACACTTCTATTTATACCACTTTATTATTTTCTCTCTATACAGATCAAGTTCATATATTCATTCAATTTGCTTCTGTTTTTGCAGGTAATCTGTTCATTAATTCGACCGGTTTCGGTTATGAATTATCGTTAATTCTCCCGCGAATTTTCGCATTCTCGCCATCTTATTTTAATATTCTGTACGTAATGATCACTGACTGATATTATTATATCATTATTATTATTATTATTATTATTAAATGTTTACACATGCAAATGTTACCTTGTGATTATTAATATATTATGGGTATGATTATTTAGGTAATAGATGTGATCACAAACCTAAATGTTTTGTAGATGAATATGAGATCCATATTAGTTGATTCTACACATTTTGGCCGCGTTTAAATCTAGGGGTGTGCATGGTTCGGTTTTGGGCTAATTTTGGTTTTTGGATTTTTGATTTTTAATTTTTAATTTTGCCATTTGAGCTTAAAAATTTGGGCTAAAATATTTTTGATACTAAATAACTAATGGATTATTACACATTTGGGCTACTATGTATTAAATTCTTATGAATTACTTAAAACAATAAAAATCAAGAAAATAAAACTACAAATTCGGTTCGGCTTGGCCAGTCGAGCTTGAAAATTTTGGGCTGGAAAACTTTTTTTGGTCCAAAATAACAAATTTCGGCCTAAATCATTTTGTTAATTTATAACTAACTGTTACACATTTGGGCTAAAA
>NW_027502373.1:0-52610 GCF_021521415.1 Bidens hawaiensis | reverse complement strand
GAAAATGTCGCCGCCGACCACTTGTCACGACTAGAAAATTCCAACTTGGACAAGACCCGGGAACAGGGGATTGGTGATGATTTCCCGGGTGAGACTTTATTGTATGTAAAGGCGAGTGATGAGGGGTTTCCATGGTTTGCTGATCTTGCGAATTATCTATCATCTGGTGAGTTAGTGCCCGGACTGACATATCAGCAAAAGAAGAAGTTCTTTGCAGATATTAAGTTCTACATTTGGGAGGATCCGTACTTATTCCGTATTGGCTCGGATTAAGTGATTCGACGATGTGTTTTTGGTGATGAAGCTCGTAGTATTCTTCGAAATTGTCATGAGGGCCCGACTGGTGGCCATTTCAGTGCATCTTATACTGCCAAACGTGTGTTTGATGCGGGATTCTATTGGCCGGCTATTTTTCGTGTTGCGCATGAGTTTGTTCGTTCGTGTGATGCGTGTCAGAGAGCTGGTAACATCTCATCCCAAAATGAGATGCCTCAAAACCCCATCCAAGTGGTTGAGATCTTCGATATATGGGGCATCGATTTTATGGGTCCGTTTCCTATGTCTAGAGGGAACAGATACATCCTCGTTGTTGTCGATTACGTGTCCAAATGGGTGGAGGCTCAAGCCTTACCTAGAAATGACGCGCGAGTTGTAGTGGGATTCCTTCGAAAACTTTTTGCTCGATTTGGTACTCCTAAGGCCCTAATCAGTGATCGGGGTACCCACTTATGTAACACTCAGATGGATAAGGTTCTAAAACATTATGGGGTCACCCATTGATTTTCTACGGACTACCATCCTCAGACTAGCGGTCAAGTGGAAAACACCAATCGTGGCATTAAGAGGATCTTAGAGAAAACAGTTTGGAACAGTCGCGGTGACTGGGCTGAAAAGTTGGATGATGCACTCTGGGCCTTTCGTACTTCATTCAAAACGCCTATCGGGACCACTCCCTTTCGGTTTGTTTACGGAAAGGCGTGTCATCTGCCTGTTGAGTTAGAACATCGTGCGTATTGGGCTTTAAGAGCTGTAAATCTTGATTTATCTACGGCGGGAAATAGTCGGTTTCTTCGGATTCATGAGGTTGAGGAGCTACAGAATGAGGCCTATGAAAGAAGTTGAGAGTTTAAGTGTGGGGATAAGGTTCTTCTATATAATTCCCGGTTGAAGTTGTTTCCGGGTAAATTGAAATCCCGATGGGCTGGTCCATTCGTTGTGAAAGAGGCATTTTCGTATGGAACGGTTGAGATAGAGGCTGATGATGGACATTCTTGGAAAGTGAATGGGCATAGACTGAAGCATTATGTTGGAGGTCCACTGGGTGATCGCGAGGAGGAGGCTATCTACCTTGATCCGCCTGGAGAGTAGATGAGGAGAGCACACTCGGGATTTTTCCTGAGTTGTAGAGTTTGTATAAAACTTAGTTGCATTATTTTCTTTTAATTATTATTTTTATTCTGCTTTATTTTATTTTTCTTTGAGTCTTTTTAGTCATTAGAGTCTGTTTGATGTCTGCTTTGGGTTGTTTTGAGTCTTATTTTGCAGGATTGGATTTTCTCGTTCGTACTCAATCTCCATTCAGACGAGGATTTTTCTGAGCTATCATATTGTACAGGACACCTAGAAGCTGCGGCCGCGAATGAAATGCTATACGGTCGCCTTGGAACGAGACTTTTGAAGATAACTGCATTATTACCAGGGGAGTCTGTTCCAATTTATTGTTTTATTTGCTTACATTTTTTATTCTACTTTATTTTCTGTCTTTTTCTGTTCCTACATTGGGGACAATGTAGATTTTAAGTGTGGGGATGGGAACTGACGTTTTCTTTTGGTTAAAATAAAGTAAAAAATAAAATAAAATAAAATTAAAAAAAAAAACAGTTTCAAATTTTATTAAAAAAAGTAGAAAATATAAAAAAAAAGTTAAAAAAAATGTCCCGAAATTTTAATGAAATGTTTTGCAAATAATGGAAAATGATAGAAAAAATTGAGATTGGTTTTTAAAACTACTATTATATATGAGATTAAATAAAAGATAGCGCACTAAACTTGGGATGTGTCGGTAGGCCCAACTAGTTTTGATAGTACTCTTTAGCAAGTTTTTATATATATAATAATTTGAAAAGCGGTGAAACCGAATTTTGATGCTTAGGGAGGATTACCACAATCTAAAAACTTTGAGATGGTAAGACTTAGATGCACTCAAACCAGCACACACCACATGTCCATATTTTTACGAGCTTAGAAATAGTTAAATATTTTAGGGTGATATAAAAGATTGAGAAAAAAAAAGACGAAAAAAAAGAGAAAAAAAAAGTATGTTTTGAAATTTTGTTATGAAAGTTATGTATTGTATTATCAAAAGTTGTTCAAGAATTACAAATGCTTGTGAAGAAAGTTATGTATTGTAAAATGACAAAGAAGCATTCTTTAAAGTTCGTAAAAGAGGCCAAAGATGCACATACTAGACGGGACTTAGAGTTTACGTGTTACCAAGGGGATAGTGACTTTGAGGATACACTATTGGGGCTCGAGGTTCTTAGTCAATAAATATCAAATTAGGAATTTATAGGACAAAGCAATAATATTTAGGAATAGCTCGTACGACCTCCACAGGACCATTCATCCATCAAATTTCACTGATTTCATCTAATTAGTACCATCAACGAGTCCTTGGCTTATGGTGATTTGTCAAACCATTCTTCTTTACTATAGTTTTCTAGCTCTTTTTGTCTGAGATAGGGTAGGTGTAGCCGTGGTTTTTGAACTTAAAACGCTTAATGCAATTGGGGGTTTGATAGGCTGGTGGCTGGGTTTACGTGGACAACAATATCGGCAATCACGGTTTTTGCGTTTATCTGTGCTTAAAAGATAACCTATATGTTTTGAAAACTAGTCTTGAATTCTGATTCCATTGCAATATATATATTTTTCGGGGACGAAAAAGGTTTAAGTGTGGGGATTGTTAGGCGCATGCTTAGGTTGTCTACTTTGTGTTTTCAACTTGTTTGCGGTTTATGGTCGAAAAAATCGTAGGAATAAGTATTGAAAGTGGTTTAGATTTTATTGTTCTTTCACTAGAGAGGTCGGGAGTCAATTTTAGTGTTGTGTCATCTTTGTCTTTTGCGGGTTTAGGTAATAATTGAAAGGGAGTGAGTTATCCTAGGTCCCTTAGATTATTGTGATACAAGTTTTGTTCAAATTAAATAAAAATACCCCCTTTATATTAATATATATTGTATCCGAAGAGACCGGGAGGTGATTTGGGTTGTGGGGTACCATAGTATTATTAGGTAAGGTGAGACTGGGAGGTGATCCAACCCTTTAACAATTGAGCTTCACATGTCATTAGAGTTGTAGGGTGTCGTTGGTGAGGCCGGGAGGCGATCTAGCGTATTTTAGTGGTCTTTAGTGTCATATTTTTTTAAGATATTGTTTTTCAACCAAGTCAAGTTCGTCAGCTATTAAGTTTAACTAGTAGGATTCCATTACCTAGGTAGTCGTTTCTCGCATATTAGTAAAACCCAATTTTTATAAAGTTTTTTTTTAGTTTAAATTTTAATTAGTTAAGTTTTATTAGTTTAATTAATAAAAAAAATCTAAAAAATCAAAAGAAAGTCTAGATTAGTAATCTTTTATGTTTAATAATTAGAGTTTACCCATAGTGTCCTAGGTTCGATATCCGTTCTTACTTGCTAACTACATTGCGACCGTTACACTTACCGATTGTGTGTTTTTTAGGTGAATTCGGTAAAACTTGGTTTTTAATATTATATACATTTTTCAAACATCAGCCATTCAGGGTTGTCATATCGAGTTGTCCGGATATAGGTTTCTAGTGCGGTTATATCTAATGCCTTTTGGCTGTTTTGACGTGGTTCTTGGGATGGACTAGTTCTCTAGTGTGGATGCTCATATTGTTTGTGGTCAGAAACTCGTACGTCTCAGGGATCCGGATGGGAGTCAGATCACTATTCACGGGGACAGGAGTGGTGCAACGCTACCCCTTATATCGATGTTAAAGGCGGCAAAGAGGATGCAGTGGGGTTGCAGGGCATATCTGGCCTATGCTTTGAACGTGAAGGCCGATGTTATTAGTATAGGGGACGTTCCTATCGTTTGGGACTACCCGGATGTATTTATTGATGATTTGTCAGATGTGCCGCCGAGTCACGAGGTTGAATTTCAGATCGACCTGGTGCCCGACGCCAAACCTGTTGCATAAGCTCCCTACCGCCTAGCTCCTAATGAAATGAAAGAACTCATGGCTCAGCTGGAAGACCTACTCTATAAGGGTTTCATCCGTCCGAGCATCTCACCTTGGGGTGTCCCGGTCCTCTTCGTCAAAAAGAAAGACGGTAGCATGCGTATGTGTATCGATTACCGAGAGTTGAATAAACTCACGGTGAAGAATAGGTACCCCCTCCCAAGAATCGATGACTTATTTGATCAACTGCAGAGAGCTAGTTGGTTCTCAAAAATCAATCTTAGGTTGGGGTATCATCAATTGAAGATTAGAGAAGAAGATATTCCGAAAATTGCGTTCCGCACACGTTACAGGCACTATGTGTTTCTGGTGATGTCTTTCGGGTTGACTAACGCGCCCGCCGCTTTCATGGATCTCATGAACCGAGTGTGTATGCCGATGCTTGACCGTTCCGTTATTGTTTTCGTCGATGATATTCTGGTGTATTCCAGGAGTGAGGATGAGCATGCCCGCCATCTTAGGGAACTTTTGGAAGTTCTGAGGAAAGAAAATCTTTTTGCAAAGTTCTCTTAGTGTGTTTTCTGGTTACGGGAGGTGCAATTTTTGGGTCATGTCATTAACTCGAACGCCATTTTAGTAGATCCCGCGAAGGTGGAAGCAGTGAAGAAGTGGGAACCTCCCAAATCTCCAACAGAGATTCGTAGCTTCTTGGGTTTAGCTGGGTATTACCGGCGGTTTATCCATAACTTCTCTAGTATTGCGTCATCATTGACTGAGTTGACTAAGAAGGGTGTTAATTATGTTTGGGGAGTTGACCAGGAGAAAGCTTTTCAGGAGTTAAAGGAGAGTTTTACTCTGACGCGTCGTATCATGGGTTGGGGGTGTGTTTGATATGGCCTAAAATATACATACTTTTATATAAATATTTCCTATACTTTTTAATACTTTTGAGCCTGGTTTTTATTGAATAATATTCTTAGTTGGCTCATATGTGGGTTTTAATTTTCTAAGAGACAATGAGCTAAAATAGAATATCTTTATTAATTTAAGACAAATGAGTAAGTAATAGTAATAAGATACATAACTTCACGTTTACATGAAATGCAAAATTGATAATATATAATTAAATGAGTATTTTCTCTCTTTTCTCTACCTTGAGTCACGAGTTAGAAAAAAGAAATCAAGAGAATATTATATATTCAATTTGGAGTTACACTAGTTTGAGTAAACTAAAACTTGATTCATGTTGTGGCAGGTAAAAATATCAATGGAAATATGAGCCAGGGATGTGAATCACAAAGTCAGTTGGGCCTGCTAGAAAATAAACGTGAAAAAAGCCTTTAAATCAAAAAACAAAAGAGTTGGATTTTTTTAGGCCCATCAGGTGACAAAACGTGAAAGAAAAGAAAACCAAAATAAAACCTAATACTATATAAAGGGGATGTCGGCATTTATTGAGGGCGGACGGAACAGAAGTAACCCATCCGCAAGGAGAAACAGAAAATAAACAGCCACAAGGAGCTTTGGTTTGAGCCGAGATCGTTTGGGTTCAACACCTATTCAACCAAGCATAATCATCATTCGGTTTGAATTTATTATTTTAATTATGAGTTTGGTTGTTGAACTTAATTACTTTTGTTTCTTTAATTTTAAGATGATAGGCTAAACTTATTAGACTGCCTAGGCTTGTGATGAACCATTGTTTGATGTTTTATTTTATTTGGAATTTGCTTTTTGTTATGGTTTTATGATTCAGTAAATTATTTGGTTAATTTGATTGATGAGTATGTGTACTTGGTTTTGGTTGTTCTAGTTTTATTATTCCACAAAATTCTTGGTGATTGTTTCATATAATAGGATTTTGTTAGGTCATCTACTGTGTGTTTTTGACTAGTTTATGATTGAATTCGAATAAGATCATAGGAATAATATTATTAGTCAAACGAATAAAAGTGTGTTGCTTGCCTAGAAAGCTGTAAGGTGATAGGTTATCGTTAGATCTTTGTTGATTGAGATTGCTAGATTTAGTTCTTCATAAGGAGTCTGTCTATGTTTGATTAATTAATATTGTCTAGCGAGTCAATTAAGTTTGCCAAATTACCTTTGATTTCCGCGCTGTAAGGTAAGATTTCACTATAAAGGTACTCTATCATAATTAATTAGATAACTGTAAGGAAGTCTAATATTAAAATTGGTGTATTTAAGAACTTAATAGAAATCCATATGTGTCTTCTTGAAGGGTCAGGGGTCCTGTTCGGGTTTTCTTTTAAGTGATTATTTTATGATCCCAATTCCATAACAAGCATTTTCCAAACAATTGATAACTGAAACTTTGGGGATTCTAGCCTAGGTGGTCTTTCATCGTCATCTGATTTAAATCAATTAAAATTGTCTCTTGTTTATTTTACTTATTTTTTTCCGAATTAGTTTAAATTTAGTTTTTTAAGTAAAACCCCCCTTAATAATAATAATAAATAAATAGTCGTGTCAATAGTTAAGTCTAAGTTAGCTAGTTAACGTAATTTAAAGAGTCTCGTGGTTCGATATCCGGACTTACTTAGCTGTACTAGAGTCGGCCAGTTCACTTGCCGGTTAGTAGTTTTAGTTAAGTTAAGAGTCTAGAATTATTACTTAGTGTCTAGATTAGCTTATTTTTAGTTAATAATATTATAACTACTTTTAGCACATCAAGTTTTTGGCGCCGTTGCCGGGGATTTAAACTAATTATTAAAACTTGATGTGCTTGAAGTAGTTATAAAATAAATAACTAAAATTATACTAATCTAGACACTAAGTAATACTCTAGACCCTTAAACTTAACTTAAACTACTAACCGGCAAGTGAACCGGTCGACTCTAGTACAGCTAAGTAAGTCTGGATATCGAACCCACGAGACTCTTTAAATTACGAAACTAGCAAATTAGACTCAACTACAAGACACGACTATTTATTAATAATATTTGAGGGGGATTTAAACTAACTATTAAAACTCTAATAATAATTAACTAATGATTACTTAACTATTAAACTAATAAATAAACTAACTAAACCTAACCCTAATTATAATAATAATAAAACATAATCATTACTTATTAATTAACTAATAAAACTAAACCCTAATTAGTTTTAACTAATAAACAATTTAGAAAACTTGGATTCATTTAGATGATTAAATAACTACCCAGGCTAGAATCCCCAAAGTTACGGTTATTAATTTAAATGGAAAAACACAAGTTATGGAACCGGGATCATAAGATAGACCCTTGACAGAAAACCCGAACAGGACCCTTGAACTTCAAGAAGATGCCTATGGATTTCTAACAAGTTTTAAGACTCACCAGTTTTATATTAAACTTCCTTACGGTTATTTAATTGCTTATGTCTAAGTATCTTTTATGACGAAAACCTACCTTACAGCGCGGAATTCAAAAGACAGCAAAGCAAACCCAATTGATTTAATAGACTAAGCTGACAATCAAATCTAGACGGACTCCTTACGAAGAACTAAATCTAGCAATCCCGAAAAGCAAAGATCTATCAATAGCCTATCACTTTACAGCTGTGGCTTCAGGTTATGTCAGGTTTAAGTTAAAGGTGTTTAAATAGCGAAAACAAGGCCCGGCAATAACCAAAAACGAGTTAAAAACCCATCAGCAGTGCCTAGACGCCGCGCTAAGGGCTTTTTGCCTTTCCCCAAGGCGCGGCGCGACGTGCTTCTCCAAGGGGGCCGGTCTCGCCGCGCTAAGGGCTTTTTGCCTTTCCCCAAGGCGCGGCGCGACGTGCTTCTCCAAGGGGGCCGGTCAGACCGGCCCGGTCTGACCGGTTCTCTGTTCCAGTTCTTCCTGACGTGTTCCGGATCTCCGTTTCGGCTCGTTTTTCGCCCTTTTTAATCACGATCAAATCCCGGAACCTACGACACACAAAAACGTTAGTAGTAAACAAATCTTAACTAAAAACGAAACAAAACAATTAAAATATTAAATAAAATAAACAAGGCAAACATATATATTTAGCATTATATCAAATATCCCCACACTTATTCTTTTTTCGTCCCTAAAAAGGTTTGATGCAGTTGGATCAGAATCGGAAAATAAAGTCTAACAAACATATAGGTTAATTTTTAAGGCTCAGAAAAACGCAAAAACCGCGATCACCGATATTGTTGTCCACTTAAACCCATGCCTTAATCTTCACCAGGACAAATATGATCCGACAATTTTTTACTCAGTGGTTTACACAATTAAGACCCGCTTATTTTCAGCTTTTACCGGACCAGACCACCCCAACTTGACTTAAACCTCAAAATTAGCAGATTTAAAACTTTTGTTGCTCTATTTTTTTCATGAATAGCTAAAACGATCAAGGGTATTGTTTATCCACCTAAGCTTAAGCATCAGAGTCTACCAAGCAGCCATTAGATACGATTAAGGTTCAATTATTTTATAGGTAGTGTTTCCCATAACATGACATACCCCCGTTATCAAGCAACACCCCGAACCCTTCACCATATGTGAGTATGCAAAATTTCATCTGTAGGGCTTACATGTAGCCTCGTGGTCCGTTTCTTAATGGTAATGAGACGCGAGCAAGGGGACCCCACATGGCTAACAACGTGGATGATCAAGTCTGTAGTGAATTTTATACTTTTGTACTCTTGTGATCATGTTTATTGACTTATAAGGGTTTGCTCTTTTTGACTTTATTTTAAATATTCACAACCCCATTTGGAATTGTGAATACCCAGATGAATAGTCGGCATACAGACCCATGGTCTCCGGACCTGAAGCATCCCATCAATACAGGATTTGAGATTATAAAACCATACGCCGATGAGGTGTAAAACACTAAACTAGCAGTTTTAAGTTTATATCACAGGCTACACGGCATACTCTAACGTTAAACCTACCCAAGCATCATATGATAATGTATTCAGATTTTTAAAATTTATGATATTTTCACTTTTTCATACTAAAATTTGAGGCTTGAGTATGGCTGACCTTTCATTACTTATTTTCCACGGACAAAACGCTTTACCTACAAAAGATTTCCGTTTTAACCATTTTATCAAATTTGCCCTTTCATTTTCAAGGCTGAGCCTACCGGCAAATCCCAAGTTAAGTGCGCTTTCTTTTATTTATCTCAAATTATTAGTAGTTTGAAAAACCAATTTCCCGATAAATATCATCATCTCCCACTTTAACGCAAAAAACTAGATTCAAAGGACATTTTTCAATTTTTTTTTCAATTCTTATTTTTTTATAATTTTTCTTTTAACATAAACTCGATTTAAACTACGACTCAAATATCCTATCCCCACAATTAAATTTTGCATTGTCCTCAATGCAAGGATAAGGACGACTTAAAACAAAAATAAAATAAAGTCGGACTACAAAAACTAACAACTCTAAAAAATTATAAAAACAAAATAAAAAGTTAACATGCTAGATAATGGAAAAGACTTAGCTGGTAATATGCGCATGAAACATGATGCTAGTCTTCTTCCATGAATGCGCTCCAACTACGAACGTGCTCAGCAAATGGTAACTCCTTTTCTCACGAACATAAGCAGCAAAACAAAACAAACATATCTAAAAATGTATCTTATCGTAACGATAGATATTCAGAAATTTAAGTGTTTCAATCAACCGACAAATAACACATGAATAATTAGCAGCAAATAAATAAATAAAAAGTATACGGCTCTGCTGCTCCATCCCCACACTTGTCTTTTTCATTAAATTCTTCCTTGGGGATCTTCTCTCTAGCTCATTCAGTCTCTCTTTTACCTAGCAAAACTCAAAAACACCAAAGAAGAACTACAAAATACTACGTTAGTGACTCGATAAATTATACAAACTCTGTGAAGCCTCCCCACACTTGAACTTAATCAGGAGGTTTCTCCTTTATCTGGACCCTATCTAACCCGTTTAGTTCCACCCGGAATTTATCAAACAGTAATATATCAATGATGGAACCGCAAAATATTAACTTAGAATTAAAAATCAGTAATGGGTCAGACCATCTATATTTAAACTTACCTGGCAAGAGCCGAATGCGTTGTAAATATCGAGAAGACTGGTCGTGTTTGACATTTAATGGCTTTTTCACTCCCGTAGACCATCTCCTAAAATATACGCAACTTCGGTTTTTAGGTAACCTATCATCCTCGGCCTTATCCCGTGGTTTTGATTCCTGATCAGCATTCAAAACACAGTCCACGGGCCGGTAATGGTGTTCTTCCTCTAACACCACATCCTCATCTACACTGTCCTCTACAAGTAGGGCCTCGAGAAATGCAACATCCTCATTAACGTCTAATGTGTCTCCCCCGTCATAATCCGACAATCCATCCAACTCCAGATTCAAGAATTCATCTTCCTCATTAAGCTCATTATCAACCTTAACCATATCCTCAACACCAAACATTGGCTCGAGTGACTCTCCCAATTCTATCTCTTCCTCAAACACAGGTTTCAGCATAACTGATCTCAGATATGCAGCCCACTCCTCCTCGTCATAATCATCATCGGAGTCACTACAAAACTCAGTACAATTAGCAACATATACCTGTGAAACCTGAGATGGGATTTCATCAGCCACTCGTGTCTCCGTATCCGGGATGAGCTCCTCTTCTTCATCTACATATTCCATGATTGGCTCTTTCCCTTCTTCTGGAAACGTCGGAACAACTCGCCTAACAGATTCATGTATCCCAAATAGTTGCCTTCCGCATCATACTTATAACCAGGTGTCGGTTGCTCCTCCAGCTGCACACTCTCCTCTTCGTTTATCTCATCATCAGAGTCACTCCGAAAATCAATAATAGCATGTGAAATCGGAGGTGGAACTTCAACATCCATTTTTGTCTCCGTTACTTGAATGATCTCCTCATCTGAGTGCTCAACATATTCCAAGGATCTTAACCTCTCTATTTCATCTTCTTCATCCAGTCTCGTAGAAATTTCTTCTACTTGACGTTGGAGATCTGAAATAATATCCTGGTGATTATTGAAGATGGTATCATGCTCAACGAGCATCTTTTGGGTATCTGTCGCCATGTATTGGACCAACATCTTTTCAATCCTACCCATAGCAGCTACATCCTCATCAGAAAGGCTTTTAGAAAATTGATCATAACACTGCTCCTGTTTTGCTGAGGTTGCTGATACGAATTATCAAAATAATACGGAAAAGGTCCCTGTGAAAAATTTTGTACCGGCTGCACAGAAGGGTTAGTACGATTATATGGACATGCACGAGTCATATGACAACCAGCGCATCTATAACAAATAAAGCGAGAACCCTTGTATGGACAATCATAGTGTAAATGAGGATCACCACACGTATCACAATTAAGGTTACTGTAGTATGGACATTTAGTGGTAAAGTGAGGTCCATTACAAATTTCACACATAATTACAAGAATCTAAACAAGCAAAAGACACGGACAATTAGACACCTACGACTCAAAGAAAAATAAATTAAGAAATAAATAAACACGTAATTATGTAATTAACTATAACCCTAAAAACTCAAAAGCAAAAACAAAATAGCACGTATATAGCAAGTAAGTCCAATCATAGCTAGCAACGCAATCGCCAAAAGTCCCCGGCAACGGCGCCAAAAACTTGATGTGCTAAAATTAGTCAAATAATTATTAACTAAAAAAAATAAGCTAAAATTATGTGCTTGAAGTAGTTATAAAATAAATAACTAAAATTATACTAATCTAGACACTAAGTAATACTAACTACTAACCGGAAAGTGAACCGGTCGACTCTAGTACAGCTAAGTAAGTCTGGATATTGAACCCACGAGACTCTTTAAATTACGAAACTAGCAAATTAGACTCAACTACAAGACACGGCTATTTATAATAATATTTGAGGGGGATTTAAACTAATTATTAAAACTCTAATAATAATTTACTAATGATTTGTATCAAGCATTAACATAGTTCGGTTTGAATTTATTATTTTAATAATGAGCTTGGTTGTTGAACTTATTTATTTTGTTTCTTTGATTTTAAAATGCTAGGCTAAACTTATTAGACTGTCTAGACTTGTGATGAACCATTGTTTGAAGTTCTATTTTATTTGGAATTTGCTTTTCGTTATGGTTTTATGATTCAGTAAATTGTTTGGTGTATTTGATTGATGTGTATGCGTACTTGGTTTTGGTTGTTCTAGTTTTATTATTCCACAAAATTCTTGGTGATTGTTTCATATGATAGGATTTTGTTAGGTCATATACTGTGTGTTTTTGACTAGTTTATGATTGAATTCGAATAAGATCATCGGAATAATATTATTAGTCAAATGAATAAAAGTGTGCTGCTAACCTAGAAAGCTGTAAAGTGATAGGTTATTGCTAGATCTTTGTTTATTGAGATTGCTAGATTTAGTTCTTCGTAAGAAGTCCGTCTAGGTTTGATTAATTAATATCGTCTAGCGAGTCAATTAAGTTCGCCAAATTACCTTTGATTTCCGCGCTGTAAGGTAGGATTTCACTATAAAGGTACTCTATCATAATTAATTAGATAAATGTAAGGAAGTCCAATATTAAAATTGGTGCTTTTAAGAACTTAATAGAAATCCATAGGTGTCTTCTTGAAGGGTCAGGGGTCCTGTTCGGGTTTTCTTTTAAGTGATTATTTTATGATCCCAATTCCATAACAAGTATTTTCCTAATAATTGATAACTGAAATTTTGGGGATTCTAGCCTAGGTGGTTTTTCATCGTCATCTGATTTAAATCAATTAAAATTTGTAAGTCCCCCGCGGGGCGATCGCCAATCGATACGAGATCCGCACGAGGTCTAGGAGTGCGGAATCCTCCTAGACTCGTTTATTGGTGTAGAAGATGAAGAACACGATTACACACAAACACATACACGAACAAACACACGAATGGAATAAACACATCTGCAGATCTTTTCATAATAACCGAAACACTTACAAACCAAACATGAAAACAAATGACGGCCGACCCGAGGTGAGCTCTACCTCGGGTCGTCCCACACGACTCTCTCTCTCGGTTTCTCTCTAGCTACTTGAACTTAACACACAAAACTCTTAATTTCTGGATTACTAACCCTAAACACGACACACATATATATATAAACTTCGCGGGCTTGGGCCTGTAGGCGAAGTTGTTACAGCTTCGCCTATGGCGAAGTTGCTCTAACTTCGTACTTCCACAACGCTGAACAGAATTGTATAGCGACGGTCACAAAACATGCACCAACAGACTCCCCTTTGACCGTTGCTCTCAATTCTAACAAACACAAAAGATCATCTGTTACAAAACATGCACCAACAGATTCCCTCTTAACTGATGATCTTCTGTTTGCTCTTCAACCAGCCGTGTCTGAAGCTGTCGTGTAGTTTCACAAATCTACCAATCACCCAGCGTCTTCCATATCAAATCTCCCCTTCAGTGTAAGCTTCTCCGACTAAATAGATTGAGATCTTTGAAATGCATGCATCCCCGTGCCTAATTGATCATCTCAACCAATCACGTGAGTCCTTCTGACTTCACCAACACGTGAAGTTGGGCTCCCTCCACAACTTCACCAACACGTCGGCATACGATAAGGTTTAATCTTCAACTACTCAACATCAAGTGATCAATTTCATCACAAAACCACCTTGACAGAATCTAACACACATGACCATTAATTAATCCGAAGCATCTTCAATCACCAGGGATAACGATCAAGAACATATAACACTTTAATTCCCGATTAAATCCAACTTGTTCCAGAATTTTCACTTTAATAAATAAGCATCACGTTTCAGGATCCAATTCTCGAACGCCTTGAAAATAACATAAATAATATGCTCTGACCGCAATCTAGTAATGACGAAAACTTTCAGTTCAATTTGACTTTCTTCAGTTGGTCAACCTCGAACAACAACAATTTTATTGCCCCCAAACACCCAAATATGTGTCAATATCCAGTGTCAATCAATATCCCATTCACAAGCTCAACTCCAAATCCAGAGTTGACACGTATTTGTTCACACGTAAGACCAAGAGATAACAAGTTTCACTCGTTGACGAAACAACGTCTTCGGTCTCACAATAATCGTGTACACCTGGCCATACAGACGAAAACTCCAAACACTTTTTTTTTCCTCGTTAACTTCGCCTAAAGTCAACTTCGCCTGTCCATAACTTCGCCTGGCTATAACTTCGCCTGGCTAAAACTTCGCCTGACTGATAAGAGAACTTGTGAGGTAGGCGAAGTTGTGGATAACTTCGCTTAACCTTATATCTTCGCCTAAACCCTAAAATTTAAGCGACAACTTTGCCTGAACCCAATAACTTCGCCTGCGGCGCTGATCGGCCAGAAACGCATCAGAAACGTGCCAGAAACACCAAAACGCAGATCTCGAACCATAGCATAAGAGCCTAAGGCTCTGATACCACTTGTAAGTCCCCCGCGGGGCGATCGCCAATCGATACGAGATCCGCACGAGGTCTAGGAGTGCGGAATCCTCCTAGACTCGTTTATTGGTGTAGAAGACGAAGAACACGATTACACACAAACACATACACGAACAAACACACGAATGGAATAAACACATCTGCAGATCTTTTCATAATAACCGAAACACTTACAAACCAAACATGAAAACAAATGACGGCCGACCCGAGGTGAGCTCTACCTCGGGTCGTCCCACATGACTCTCTCTCTCGGTTTCTCTCTAGCTACTTGAACTTAACACACAAAACTCTTAATTTCTGGATTACTAACCCTAAACACGACACACATATATATATATATAAACTTCGCGGGCTTGGGCCTGTAGGCGAAGTTGTTACAACTTCGCCTATGGCGAAGTTGCTCTAACTTCGTACTTCCACAACGCTGAACAGAATTGCATAGCGACGGTCACAAAACATGCACCAACAAAATTGTCTCTTGTTTATTTTACTTATTATTTTTTTAATTAGTTTAAATTTAGTTTTTTTAGTAGAACCCCCCATAATAATAATAATAAATAGTCGTGTCAATAGTTAAGTCTAAGTTAGCTAGTTAACATGGCCGGGTCATCGCTTACACCTCTCGTCAGCCAAAGTCTAACGAGGTAAAATATCCCACCCATGACCTTAAGTTGGAGACCGCCGTTGTTTCCCTTAAAAATATGGCGGCAATTTATATGGCGTGCCCTGTGTTATTTACATCGACCATAAGAGTTTGAAATACTTCCTCGAACGAAAAGAGTTAAACATGAGGTAGCAACGTTGGCTAGAGTTGATCAAGGACTACGATTTAGAGATTTTGTACCACCCGGGAAGGCAAACGTTGTGGCAAACATATTAAGTAGGAAGGAGAGGCCGAAACCCATTCTTGTTAAGTCCTATCAGCTCATTCTCAAACCCAATATTTTGAAGCAAGTCTCGAGTTTTCAGAACGAGGCTTTACAGGTGGAATGGATTATGTTAGAACATAAGGGGGTTAGACGTGGGGGTCGGAGTGAAGTATAGAGACGGTCGTTTGTGGGTACCTCGTTATGGGGGACTTAGAGCCCTGATTATGGATGAGGCTCACAAGATGTAACATCTTACTTTTGGTTATAATAATAAATGAAATTTCGTTTATTCAATAATGTGTCGTGTATCGGTTTAGATAATAAATTCTAAGAGGATGGGCTTGGACTTTAGAAGATGGAATGAGAAATGGAATGGGCCTTATGTCCATGGGCTTAAGGGAGTATAAATACCCCTTAAACCCTAATCCTTTCCATTTTTATCCATCTCTACACCATAGCCTACACCATCAAAAACACACAAAAACACTATCCTATAACCCGAGCCAAGATCCGAAGGTGAAAACCCGAACCCGTTGGTGCTAGAACGTCGAGAAGAACCAAAACAACATCAAGACTAGACCGTAATCGTAAACCGACTCGTTTAAGGTACGTTTACAATGGAAGTTTGTTCATTAAGGTTCAGATTCGTTTAATGATCCTAGATATGAGTATAAACGGTAAAAATGAATCCAACGAAACAAAACTTACTGAAATTGATTAACATTTGATGGGTTAATTCGTGTATGAAGAAACCGTATGTATATATTTAGCCATCGCACCCTTTAAAACGTAATATTTGGAAGGCTTGATGATTAGGGTTTGTAGGTGCCTTGATTCCGAGTTCGTTGATACCTAAATCGTGTTGTTTCATTAAGAATCAAAGGTTTATTGCAGATCTTGTACATGTTGACCATTTCGTGTTCTTGACGATTTTGACTTTGACCGTGAGTCAAAGTCTGGATAAGAACTGTTGATAATTTGTTATGACTGGTCATTCGTTACTCGGTCATAACGAATGGGATTCATTCGTGCGACTTGATAACGAATGAACCACTAATTCGTTATATATCCATTCGTTATATTAAGATAACGAATCAAGTCATGACAAGATAACGAATTAGGCTAACGAACTAGGATAATGAATCAGATCATGTAAGATAACGATTCAGATAACGAATCAGGTGATTCGTTACTCACCAATTCGCTAAGTTAATGTAACTAAGCAGGCCATGTTCTGATAAAAAATTAGACCATGAATCAGGCTATGTTCAGATAATGAATTAGGCTTAATTCGTTAACCCCAGCCAGGGGCTCTGCCTCTTGCACCCCGCTAGGGGCTGCCGCCCCTAGAACCCCGTTTCCAGGGGTGCTGCCCCCGGACCCCCGTTCGTTGAGGATTATAATGAGACTAGAAACGCGATATGGGTAGTGATAGTTAATTGATACATGTAATTGTTATACAGTTAGTCGCGCACAACTAAGGAAAGGAATAACCATTAACGGTGAACGTAACCGAATTCAAGTGAGTTTCTAGCCCCACTTCCTTGTTATGTTTTTGGGGCTGTGTGCATACTCAATGTGAATGTTAATACACTTACTTTAAATGGTAAGTGTATGTCTTAATGATGAATTTTATAGTTATGTTTATATTATGAATGCATGCTTGACAGTACGTGAACGATCTTCGGATATATCCCGTATTGTTAAGGAAGGAATAGTGTAGTATGTATGATATGAGCATGTGAATAAGGACGTATGTATGAACAGGGTATGAAAGGTTTGTATGAATGTGATAATGGTAATGATAATGAAAGGTAAAGTAAGGTTAAAGGGTTGCATACCCTAATAATATATGCGAAGGTTAAAGGGTGGCATACCCTAATAATATATGCGAAGGTTAAAGGGTTGCATACCCTAATACTATATGCGAAGGATAAAGGGTTGCATACCCTAATAATATATGCGAAGGATAAATGGTTACATACCCTAATAATATATGCGAAGGTTTAAGGGGTGCATACCCTAATAATATATGTGATGGTTATAGGGCGTAATGCTCTTTAAAACGTAATGTATGAATATGAAAGAAAGAACGTATGAAGGTAAGTAAGTATTATAAATGAAAGTATGAAAGTATGAAGTATGTATGAAAGTATGTAGTTATGAATGTGTTGTATGTTGTATGAAAGTATGAAGTATGTATGAAAGTATGTAGTTATCACTAAGCGCAGCTGACTTTTAGTATGCACGCAGGTTAATAGACTGAGACAATTGGCTTGAGAGAAGGACACATGCCGGATTTGAAGAAGCTGGCATCTGCAGAAGGATTTGTCATGATGTTAAATAATATGTTTTTATGTTATGATTTTAAAGACAAGTTAAACGATTGTAATGAATGTTTGAGGTTTTATCAATTCCGTGAAAGTTTTAATTAACTCTGATATTTTGAACTGTGTTTAAATCTAACGTCCAATGTAGGGCACCGGTAATGGGTCCTTACACAAGACACGCTATTCCATTCATCTGGGCGCGACAAAGATGTACCAAGATCTTAAGAAGAATTATTGGTGGCTAGCGATGAAGTATGATGTGACTCAGTACGTAAGTAAGTGTTTGACGTGTTCACATGTTAAGGCGGAGCACCAGAGGCCATACGGGAAATTCCATCCTTAAGTGGGACCACCTTACAATGGATTTCATTACTAAACTACCTCGTACGCCCAAGAGAGGGTATGATACTATTTGGGTGGTGGTGGCCCGATTGATCAAGAGTGCACATTCCATACCCATGAGGGAAACTTATAATTCAGAGCAGTTAGCCTATCGCGAGATAGTGGCTCGACACGTGGTTCAAGTGTCCATTGTGTCGGATAGAGACAGGCGTTTTACTTCTATGTTTTGGGAGATGTTAGGTCACGATTTGGTTAGACTGACACATATCAAGAGACCATGATTAAGAGAAAAGAGAAATAATCTAGAAGAGTCGAAGTATTATACAATATGGAATTTATGGCTTGAAGCATGTAATACCGAAATCCCTATGGATTTCGGTTGGGAAGGGCTAGCAATATAGAAATCATGTTGGTTTATGTTTGGGTTTAGTTGGGCTTGGTCATTGGACCTCTTGTAAATGCTAACTATATAAAGTATATTTTATTTGATAATTAGGCTAGACAGACTAGACCTCTCTCATACTTTCATAGTCACCATCAAGAGAGCAATACCGAGTTGTGTAATCTCATATACCAGATGGTTTATCAATATAATCGTGTGCATTTGGAATATTATTGTGTTTATCATATTTATATTATTTCTCTACATCTTTCTTGAATCATCACGGTGTTAGGATTCCGCACTTAAATCGTGTCTAGGTTTATATCATATTGTAGTGATCCAGATTCGGGACTTATAGGAGATATTTCATGAGGATATGGGGACCAAACTTCATATCAGCACAACTTATCACCCGCAGACGGATGGTCAGTCCAAAAGGACCATTCAGACCCTGAAGGATATGTTGAGGGCATGTGTGATTGACTTTGGGGGTAATTGGGATCTGCATTTTCCTTTAGCTGAGTTCTCATATAATAACAGCTACCATGCCACTATTGGGATGCCGCCATTAGAGATGTTATACGGTCGGAGGTGTAGGACTCCTGTTTGTTGGGGTTCGATTGGATGAAAATAGCTGGGTAGCTTGGATGTCGTGGTGGCTACCACGGAAAAGCTTGACAAAATCAAAGTTTTTATGAAGGCAGTGAAGGACAGACAAAAGTCTTACGCGGATAAAAGGCGGATGCCTATAGAGTTTGAGGAAGGTGAACGAGTTATGTTGAAGGTTTCTCCATAGAAGGGTATCATTCGGTTTCGTAAGAGAGGGAAGCTAAGCCCCATATTCATCGGTCCATTCAGAACTGTGAAACGAGTTGGGGAGGTAGCATATAGGTTGGAGCTACCTGAAGAGCTTAAAGGAATTCATACTAATTTTCACGTATCGCATCTCAGAAAGTGTTTGGCGGACGGGGAGGCACATGTACCTCTTGATGACATTGAACTAGACGCGAAATTGAATTACGTTGTGCAGCCTGCTGCCATCCTTGACTATAAGGAGAAGCACTTGAGGAATAAGGTGGTGAGGCAGGTGAAGGTGCATTGGAGGCACCGCAGAGGTTCCGAGGCTACTTGAGAATTGGAGGACGAGACGATGAAACTCTACCCGCACTTGTTTCCGAATCAGCGGGATTTGGGGACGAATCCTAATGTAAGGGGGTAGACTTGTAACACCCCTAAATTCTTGTAAACCGAATAATACGAGTGTAGATTTTGTAAATTAAATTCTCGGGTTTCGCTTGAGGGCTCGGGGACCTATGGTCATGTCCAAGGAGGTGTCTTATCTAGTTTGGGAGCAAAGAGGATCTAATGGCAAAATACAAGGGCTAAAAATGTAAAAATTGGAATATTATAACCCAAACCTCCCCCCTAAACCAATCTACCGATCGCAATTCTCATCCCCTTCAAACCCTTCATTTTGATCATTCTAAATCGATTCCAAGCTTCTAGAGGTTGCTACAGGTGTGTACACACTGTCCTAATCTTTAATTTCATAATATAGGTCGTTAAGATAGTCAATTTATCCATTTCATGAACTAGGGACTTATTTGGATTTAAATCAATTGGTATGCTTCCCGAGGTCAAAAGTTTGAGTTTTTTTTTGTCAAAAGATTCCAGGTATCTAGTATATCATACTAAAATTTCACAATCATTGAAGTTGTTTTGATAGGTCAATTGTTAGTAACCGATTTCTAGGGTTCTTGAGAGATGAAATCTTTAATTGTTGTCTTTCGGGTATTGTGTGAAGGGACGGTCAACCCGATCAGTTTGAGGGGTCTTATGTTAGTTTAAGGACAGTAGGAAATTTATTATTTTGGTTATAGGGGCTGGTTTGGTTGGTGATTCCTTAATAGAATTGTAATAGCGCGTAAAATCGGTTAATTGTGAATTAAAGGGGAAAATGATGAGATTTCAAACCCCATCAACTTGGGTGGTTAAATATTTATGGGTAGGCTGTAATAATGTCTAATGTTATCAAAATGGGTATGGTTTGGTTGGTGGTTGGTTAATCGGTTCGTTAATGCACGAATTCGACACAGTTAACGTTAAACAGACATAGTTTGGGGAACCATTGGTGGTGCTAATATTGGTAGGGAATTTTTGGTAATTTAAGATCTCCGGGGCTGATGTGGATGAATATGAAGGTTGGGTGAGGCCATGGGTCAATTCAAGCACAATAGGACGTCTCGTAGAATATGCGAGTCGTTGCGTTCTAGTTAGTGATTGTTTTGTGTTTTAACTTGACAGGATTGTGATTTGTGAGTGATTAGCTATATGATCCAGTTGTGATATTTTTGTGATTCGTTTTAGGTGAGTTTTTTGATGCCCCTTTTTAAATGTTTTACGTTTTGGGCTAGCATACACACTTTATAACGATTTTACCCTTTTGAACCGTTTCGATGACATTGCATAGTTTATGTTATTTTTACTATATATGTTTGGAAGTTTGTATGTTTGATGTTTGTTATATATAGATGTGTGTGTGTGGCCACCACGTGAATATTTTTGTTAAGCCGTGACTGGGTCGAAGAGAAGTATAAAATTCCTTAATTTCCCGTTTGGGGGTTAAGGTGAGGAGTCCCGGGACAGGAAGACTGTCCTTGGGGTTAATGGATGTTTAAGAATCCCCTGACAGTTTATCTGTCCTTGGGGTGAAGTTTGTTCGAGTACTTAACCTTGTGTTTTGGACTTGAGAGGATGTGACCCGTGTTATGTGCTTAACTGAGGAAAAATCATTTATTTATTTATTAATTCATTTTATGGAAGTCGTATGTTGAATATTTTGACTATTCTTTGATATCTTACACTTATAAAAGCATGAATTCACTCAGCTCAAGATGACTTTGTGTGTATGTTAGATTGATTGCAGGTTGAATGTGGATGAGATTGCTGCTTGGAGGTGCTCAAGACTAATCGAGATCTCGAGGCAGTTCTAGTCGAAGCTCTTTACCATTTTAATAATTAAGACAATCATGAACTACTTTTCTGGTCTTAAAATCAATGTTTGGATGTTTTATTAACTTTTCCGCTGCAAGAATACTCTATGTTGGATTTTTGAATTACATAAAACTAGTTTATCTTTTAAAAATTGAGTTTGATTGAAATAACAATCAACTGTAGGATTCCCGGGTTTGGGGTCTTACAAAGTCTCACCAACGGTTTTAGAAAGGTTGGCTGATCCTAATTCGAGGGGAATGCCCATGGTTTTCCGCTCGGCTCTTGACGAAGATAGCACCATAATCACTCTAAAGGGGGGAAACCCTGCACACCATTCAGTGGATGGGTCGAAAATTACCGTTGGGCTGGCATTGATCGAAGACGAAACAGACAAAGGGGAAATGCAAGGAAATGGGACTGAAAAGGAAGAAAACACAGAAGAAATGTGGAAGATATCCCCGATGTTCGTGCGAGCCCATAAAGATGCATTAAAAGCGTGTTTAGAAGAACAAGAGAAAAGAGAAAAGCTGATGATCGTAAAGACAAGGTTATCATTCGAAACTCCCGAACAAGAGGTCGAAGAAGAGCCTAAGAGCACCCCTGAAAAAGATTCGAATGTGCTACTGGAGTCTCTCGTTACTCATCTCTCTTCAGTTAAAGGGAATGGAAAGGAAGAAACCTCCCTGAGTACGCTGGATACACCATACCAACCCTCTGATACGTTGGATGTGTCAAAGTTCACCCGGCGGGTAGCCGACGCCATTCTGCCCCCAAGCTTCGTTATCCAACCACTGTAGATAAATATGACAGGATTCAAGATCCAGAGGATCATCTACTTTCTTTTCAGGGAGCCAGAACGGTTAGTAGGTGGTCTATGCTTGCATGGTGTTCGATGTTCCCTCAAACTTTGACTGGGGTAGCCCGGATCTGGTTTGACAGCCTCAAGCCTAGAAGTATAGATAGTTATGAAGAGTTAAGGGGAAAGATTTGTCTGGGAGAACATCGTGTGTCATTTTGGACTCCCCCACTCTATTGTGAGCGACAATGGGAAGCAGTTTGCGGGGGGGCTCTTTCAAGAATGGTGTTATCAATAAAAAATCAAGCAGATTTTCACGTTCTTTGCTCATCCCAAGGCCAACAGACAAGTGGAAAGAGCAAATCGTAGCATCATGGAGGGTATAAAAACAGGCTGGTTTGACAGAAGCCCAAAGTTAGCCATGGGGAGACCCCCTTTAGTTTGACCTACGAGACCGAAGCCATGATACCCGTTGAGATCGGATTGCCACCTAACCAAACTCAACTAACCGAGCATGAAAACGAGAGAGATCTTAGGCTGAACCTAAACCTGGCCGAAGAAAGAAAAGAGATGGCGGCCAGGAGAGAGGTCGAGTACAAGAAGAAGATCGAGAAATACTACAAATCAAGTGTGAGGGAAGTTAAGTTCAAAGTGGGGGACTTGGGCATGAGAGAAAACTAGGCAAGTAGGCAGGAAGATCAAGGGAAATTGGGGCCCAGATGGGAAGGACCCTACCAGGTCATTTAGGCAGGAGAGAAAGGTTCGAACAAATTGGCATATCACTCAGGAGAAGAAGTCCCTAGGACTTGGAACTCCATGCAATTAAGAAAATATTATGCTTGAGCTCCTCAAGGGGAGGGAAGGGGAGCGCGTTAAGCCAAGAACACAACATTTTGGGATAACTTAATGGCAACGTGACTCTAATATGGAATATGAGAATTTCACAATAACCTCTCCGAGAGGGCATTTACACATGACAATTGATCTTGACTAGTTTTTTTGTAACTCATATGTGTAATGTAAGAAAAACTCAATGACAAGGAATTTTGTTTGAGAAATAGAGTATGTATTCACATGTTAAAATGGGATAACTCCCAACAAACAAACAAAAATTATCTGTTGACTAATCTAACAACAAAGATCATCCTCTCTCAAGGAGAAAAAACTAATGGGCCCATCCATACTATTAACATCATACCTACACGCCACAAAGGGCATGGGGAAGGCCTCTCCGGTAAGCTACACGGTTAACCAAAATAATAATAAGAGTCAAGTGACTCTGAAAAAGATCATAAGCAAACACGATCAAAGCATAACATACAAATAACATAAGTCTTACTTAGCACCGAGGGACATAATACTAGCATAAAGTCTGAACCTCTATGAGGTTGATGCACAAGCAGTCACACAAAACATGAAAAGCAAGGAAAATAGTTCATAAAACATGGAAACACCAAACACATTTCAAACCCCACCGCCTACGGGAAATGGGAAAGAGGATCAACCACGGAGAACAACGCTTTTATCTCATCTACTGAAATCACAGGAGCAGCAGAGAGTTGGAGCAAGATCAGAGGCACATGAGTGTTGTAAGTAACAGATGCTTCTTCAGCTTCGGTCACAACAGTCTCAGAAAACGAAGGGACTTCGAGGATGGGAGTTCCTTGAGCAATGTGGTCATAACTAGCTTGAACTCCTTGTTGGAACCCCGAAGCAAAAACGGCTCGGTTCAGAACATCTCGCACTAGACAGGTCTCACGACATGGCCAAGCCCTCTCATGAACCAACCTAAATCCTTTAGTCACCATCCATATCCGGTCCGCCTGAGTACAACCCAGATGCTGCTACAGCCTGTCATACCCTTGACGGAGTTCCTTGATGAGCTGATCCTGCTGAGCTTGAGCCAAATCAGCCTCCCTCTTGAAGTCTTCATGCTTCACATGTTCTTGTTGAAGGGCAGTCTCCAGCTGAGAACACAGATCACCCCAAAAAGAAGAGCCTCAAGCCAAATATACACATCGTAAGTCATTATACAAAGGGACAGGGAAGGAACACTAACCTCATGAAGTTTCTCCTAAGCTAATTGGGAAGTGGCATACTTGGTTTCCAACTCAATCATGTGACCTTTTGCAGCTGACACATCGGCTTATAGCTGCACTATCTAACTCTCGGGGGTCTTTAAACCGGCTTCCAAACAAGACATCTCCAAGTTCTTTTCCTCAGCAAGAACAACCTTCTGCCTCAACTCTTGAATTTTTTGCTTGTCTTTCTCAGCCGAACGCTTCAAGCCAACAATTTCCTCTTGATTTTGGCGCAGGATACGACCGACATCAATCATGGCCTAGCGAGTGGCCGCCCCCAAAGCCAAAGCACGATAAATATAGGTTCCAAACTCGCTCACCAGAGAATTAGCAGTCAACGATTGGATGTAATCATAATCCACGGCGGTGGGGGTAACTTCGGTCTATAAATCATGAGCTAGTTGGGGGGGGGGGTGTTGACAGAAGCCCCCACAACCAATTTGTATTTGGGGATAAAAATATCACGTGTCGAAGACCCATCCGAGTCTGGAATGGGAGGATTGCTTGGTGGTGAGTTGGGCATTTGAGGTTGTTTTCCTTTAGGGTCAGCTTGGATATATTTAGAGGAACCCGCTTCTTGATGCCCCCAAGCAGGTGTAATAATGGGGAGGCCAAAGTCCGTGTCCAAATCCACTACCTCGTGAGAAGACTAAGGGAGAGGTAATGAGGATGATGTTTTAGCAAGGTAAGCACGCTTTGAGCTTCGTAGCCTATTCTTCATGGAAGCATCGAATATATCTGAAAGTGGGTTTTTCGTTTGGGAGTGTCCTCAACATGAGCCCTGGTAACAGAATCAGGAGCGGATGGGTCCAAAGAAGCCGAACTAACTGGAGCACTCATCTCAGAACTGGGAGCTGGAGACACTGGGACCTTAACAAATTATGTTGTTTTCAATGAACCTTTAAGAAGGATTTCCGTTAAGCTCATCTCTGCAAAAAAAATAATTTTAGGTGTCAATAACCAGAGACACATAACAAATCAAAATAAAAAAGCATACGATAATAAATGACCTCTGCCACCCTTGAGCATAGTCGGTTGAGTTGACGGGTCAGACCATATTTGGCTCAACCTGGCCATGTACAACAAGGGCTCAGGGTAAGTCATGGGGTCCGTTTTATCAGCAACAAGCAGTTTGTACAAACCATCTTGGCTCGTAGGTGGACCTGGCGCTAAATCATTAATGGTAGAGGATAAAAGTCGACAACGATGTAGACCAGGTGCAAAATTAGGGGAACAAATAAAAATCTGTCTTTCCACTCTCATGGGTAAAAACCAGTGGGCATTTTCGAGTAACATGAGGGGTATTTTTCTACCGAACAACGTTCGAAGGTGAACCAATCACCATCGGTTTTTAAATGATAAAATCGCCGGAATAATGGTACTGTGGAAAAACCACCCAAGGCTCAACAAGCGATTTCAAAATGTGTTACACGTAGAAAACCAAGTGGATGGACTTGAGAAAACCCTAATCGGTGATACTTCAACAAGGCCATCTAAAAGTCGGTAAGTGGGTATCGGATATTGGCGCATTCAAGGTTCTTGGTATATAAAACTATTAGGTTCGGGCGGCCGATCGCCGTTTCACCAGGACTAGGAAGTGTAGGAGATAGAGATAACGGTATACGGTATTTCGAGCACAAAGAAAGCATCATCTCTTAATTAAATGTAGAGGTTACGGTGGATAAACCTTCATGACTCATGATTAAGAAAGAAAAGAGGGAAGATCAACACTAACCTGGACGAAAAACACAATGAAAGGATGTCAAGAAAGGAGGCAGATGGTCACCGGAAAAATGGAAAAAGGGAAGAGAGAAAGGTAACGGATGAGAACTAACTGTGATGGGACGAGAGCAGGGTTATAATGATGATATGGAGAATTGTGTAACTTCAATATTGTAACATCCCCAAAATTTTGATCCAAATTTGACAACTTAAGAAAGTTGAGGGATCAAAAATAATATATAAACAAGTCATGAGAAAATATTAAATAATGGAAATATAAGAAAAATAAGGAAATAAAAATATTTCCTAAGTTAAGTCTTCTTATATGAAGAAAACTTCATCCCACATGGAAAGATGTAAGAAAGTAGAAGCCTTACACTTGGGTATAATAAGAGAAATGGAATCCATCCCACATGGAAAGTGGTTAAGAAATGGAAGCTCTTTATAAGGAAGAGATTTTCCATAGTAATATTCTGTTATGAATATCATGCACCAATTGGTCCTAGCGGAGGGTGCATAGCACCTGACGAGCACGCGCACGGGCTTGGCCTCGGGCGAAGGCGATGGCGACGGCGAAGGGCGTTTGGCGCAATGTGGCGCTTTGATGGCGCACTTTGCACTTCGCACGCTCGCATCGCCGCGAGCCGCTTGAGAGACGCCTTAGTAATTTTGGACAACGAGAACTAAACCCAGATATGACAATCTACTAAAGACAAGGGACTGAAAATGAAAAATAATTTCCACGGACCCATCGCGTAATGAAAAATAATTTCCATGGACCCATCGTGCTACGCGATGAGTCCAAGGAGACGGCCATGGCGTATCGCGATGGGCCGTGATGACGCATCACACACGTGTCACACTCTGGTGACACGTGGCAGACGTGTCAGGCCACGTGGCGACACGTGGCGCGAGCTCAGAAAGGTACCCGTCGCGATACGCGACGGTGTTGAAAAAGGGGCCCATCGCGTAACGCGATGGGATCCAAAATTGTCTATAAAAGGGGAGCCTCACGGCTCATTCCCTCACACCACATCCTCTCTCTCTAGATTTACACTCTCTCTACCTCGGTTTGCGTACCGAACACCGTTTCACGTGCCACCGACCCGACAAATATCATCTCGTAATCCGTGCCAAATACCCGGTGTTTTCCTCAAAGTGCGTGCCACCCAAAATTAACACGACGTTCCGCCTCGAAGTACGTGCACGACCCGACGATGACTACACATTGCCTCGATTTGCGTGCCAAGGAAGGTTGATCATGAACGTGCGTATAGAGTAGAAGTGTTGCCCGTATAAACTTAGGAATATCTAACTCCGAATACCCGTGCGAGGTAAGGGGTTCTGCTTAAGTTATTATTTTATTATTATAAATGGCTTAGACCATAGACAGGTGTATAGCCCGAACCTTGATTACGATTAAGAATAATATAACTTTTCTTAAGCAAAGGTTATAGTTAAAATAATATTTCTTTAATATTAAGAAATATAATATTCAAAGAGTATAGTTAAATAATGTTTCTTCTTGAAGAAGAAACTCAGTATAGACGTTTCTTTCTGAAGAAGAAACGTAGCATATAATTGGTAAATAAAGAGAATGACTAAAGGTCCAAATGTTTTATAAACAAATGATTTTATCAAGGTTGAAGTTATACCAAAATAGACTAAAGGTCTAAAGCTATCGATGATCTAGTTATTTATACAAATGTTATTCTCGTACTATAGGTCCGAGGTAACAAAACAAGAAGAAGAGAACAGAAAACAGGAATCAGTATCAGAAACTGATTATAAACAGAAAAGGTGAATACGCCCAAACCTTTTATATTGAGTTAGAATGTTTGCATAGTATTTACGAATCCTTAAAAGCTTTGTCTACAATAATAAGAAACAGACACTCTGATTAAGAGTATACATGTGTCTGGATCCAAACATACATGGTGACTCGACATTTCCCCGAGGCCATGCATATCATCAACATGCCTCTGAAGTTCTACGGGACTGTTCAGAGAAATGATATTGTGAATATAATTAATTATACATGGTACTTAGGTTGGGTGCCTAATGAGTAGTCACAAAGGTATTATTGTTGGTTTCAAAAAGGTATTGAAAAGATATTTTTTAGAGTCAGCGTTATTCACCGGCTTTGTGCTGACGTATTTTCCCACCCATGTTACAGGGAACGAAGAAAGGTTAGAACAAACAAGTAAGAAGGAATAGAATATTGGAGTTATAGTCATTAGATGCTATTTGATGGCTCATATATTTATTCAAAATATTAAAAAGAGTTATGTTTTATAAAGAAATATATTTGAAATATCAACCGGGTATTTAAACCCGAGATTTTATTAAGTTTCCAATATAAATATTTTAAAGACTTCCGCTATAAACTGCAACTCTGATGTTTTTACAAAACAGGTACCAACTTGTGGTCACACGCCTAGGCCCTAAGTCGGGGTGTGACAGGTTGGTATCAGAGCCATCAATCTTAGCGAATTAGGTATTTAATTATACCTAGGCTTTGATTAAGGATAAGTTTTGGAAAACTTATATTACAAATATTGATTCAAACAAATTAGATACTTAGTTGAAAAGTATCAAAGAAATTATTCGAAACCAATACGGATAAGATATAAACTATATGAATAATATATGAACGTCTCTCTACGTCTCCATATCCCTAAAACTAACCTCGCGCAGATGTCCGATTGTCAATCTAGCCAAGGATCATGTCTACCTCGATCTGGTAAAGGAAAAGGATTTATGGGAACGTCTTTTCTCCCAACTCCTATATCTAGCGATTAAAGTACATGCCACACAAAAATGGAGGAAGATTCAGATTCATTCGATTCTAACATTCCACTTGCTTAGATTATTCCAAATTGAAATACGTATGGAGACGTATCAAGTAGATCTAACAAACCAATGATGTCAAGGGAAAAAGAAGTAATGACTTATCCAGAAGAATATCCTCACGGACAAGAATATTTTAATTTTCCGGCAACTCAAGATCCTTACTTTGCTCACACTCAAAATGAAGAAACAATGAAGGAAATGGAAGTGGAAGAAAAAGAAATGGAGGCTATCAAAAACATCAAGAAAGATAGCAAGATTAAGAAATTTGTCATTCGCTGGAAGAAATAAAACCTTAGTAACTGTAGAGAGTATAATTGTAACAAATAATATGCACTCTTGTAACTATAATAAGATGAATAAAAGATATGTTTTGAATTCTTTGAATGTTGGACTTATCTTTTACAAATTTTATTGTAATATGTCAAGAGAGGAAAGTGCAAACTCTCACAACAGTCCTCCCAAGAAAACTGTGAATGAAGGAAACATTAAAAATAAGGATAATGAAATTCCCGCCCAATATAAAGAAGAAATTCAAAAGATGATTAAGGAAGCTATGAATGACTTTTCTACAAGTCAAAGTCGACCAAAATCTAACAAGAGGAGTCGAAGTAAATCTGTTTCTTCAAGAAAAGAAGAAGCTTGTGATAGCTCTACAGCTGATAATAATCCAAGGAACAAGAAACGAAAGAAACGAAAGATCCAAAAAGGATGCAACTTTAAGAACTTTAAAGTTTACGATCCTAAAGAATTTCATGGAGACTCGGATGGTATAGCCGCTATAGATGGCTAGAAGAAAAAGAATCAATCGTCACCATAAGCAAATGTACCGCAGCTATCCAGTACTCTTCACAAATGTTCAAGGGAGAAGCCCTTGAATGGCGGAACAACGTATTTCAAACCAAGGGCCGAGAAACAATGTATAATTTAAGTTGGGAAACATTCAAAGGTCTCATATTGAAGAAATTTTGCCCAACTCATGAGATGGATCGAATTCAAACCGAGTTATGGAATCACAAGGTTGTTGGCACAAATATTAGGGAATATAATACTAAATTCCTAGAATACTGCCGACTGGTTCCACATCTATTAACTCCGGAATATAATAAAGTAACTCGTTATATATATGGGTTACCAAGAGAAATAAGAGACACGGTACGATCCAATATGCCAGAAACAGTTGATTCGGCTATGGAATTGGCTGGATACTTAATCAACAGCATGATAAGGAATCAAGAAGAAGAAAAGGAGAAATACAAAGAAGCCAAGAAACCAAAAGATTCCGAGAAGTTAGAGAAAGAAGAAAGTACTCCCAAGTCAGCCTGTAAGACTTGTGGAAAGAAACATACTGGAAAGTTTCGACTAAAAAATACAAACAATTGTGCATACTGCAAGATAGCAGGACACACAATAGAAGAATGCCGTAAAAAGTTAGGAGTATGTTTTACATGTGGAGAAACGGGTCACTTTAAGACTGAATGCTCGAAAAGAAAAGCTAGTCAAGATTAATGAATAACAAGATCACATCAAGGAAATGTCAAGAAAGACTAGCTAACTTTTGTATATTAATTGTAAATCGTTCTTAAACTAGAAGTTTTGTAATAAAAGAAGGGTATTTAATTCCCTAAGCTATAAATGAAATATTAGCATATAGATCGTGTTAATACACAAAAATGTTTATATTCATTACCTCGAAAAGACAATAAGAAATCTGGACACCGAAAAGTTTTATTCGGAACTTAGAATGAAAAAGGCTTTAAGCTATCATCTAGGAAGATGATTAGAAAATATCGTTCAAGAATTACAAGGACAGTATATCATCGAAAAGAATTCGTTCAAATACGACTGATGGAATATTATACTACCAAGAAAGGTTGATCAAAAAGTCAAAGGAAAAGAACTCGAAGATATTCAAGAAATACAATCGCTAAGTATAACAACTCTGTTGCTACTAAAATGAAACATTTTTCCCTCGAGGGAGTGGTTATTTTCCCGATGAAATCGAGGGCACAAGTTTGAAATGGGTAGGGAGCTCCACGGCTGGAGCATGTATGAGGTTGCCTTGTAGTTGACAAACCTTGCACCTCTTAACAAATGTTGCTGAATCTATCTCCATAGAGTACCCCAGGGTCATCAGGTGATCATATATCTTTGCGCCGCCAATATGTCTGGGGCGTGAAATTAAGTTATAGTACAAGAGTACTGTTAGAATATAGAGAATGTCATTGGGCTTAAAACCATAGGGGTAACGCTATTTATTTTGTGAGGGGTAACGAAACACGTAAATCGACCAACATTTTTTTTACACTACCGTTAAAAAATTGAGGGGTAGCGTACCCTTGCCCTCTATGTATGTCCGTCACTGAAGCCAATAGTACAACTTAGATAGGCATAACATTAATGTATAAAAAAATCTACAAGACAACCGTAACTTGCTAATTAACTGGCCACAGATGTAGCCAGAGGGACTTGAAACATGTGCATCTGAGTCAATACCAAATAAATAAATACAACCACCACACCATCAAATTAAACTCGTTACGCTTCCAAACAAATAAACTAAAAGAGCAAAGAACGAGTTACTTAAAAATTTGTGGCACCAACCCAAAACTTTTTCTCTCACTCTATATAGTGGATGCTATATTTCTAATGAAGAAACGAATTGACCGTGCTGTGATAAATTAGTACAATTAAAGGATAATGAAACAATTCGGTTAATGATATGTCAGATGTTGATTTAATGACTACACATAGATGGTGGATATTGGTTCATTCCAGTAAACAAAAGAGGACCGAATATCAACCATTTGCAGTAATTTAGATAAACATAAATATTGGAAAACGTTTAGAAAATTAACAACTGTGCCAATGGTGGTTACGGGGAGTGGAGGTTGTAGGTGACAGTGGCGAGACCCTAAAGTGTTTTCATTAATGAGATGTATTAACTATTTAAATATACCAAATCATGTGTGAATACTCTTTATATAAATCTCAATATTTTTCTTGTGGCGATATATGATATTAAAAAGAAAAGGCACTAGCAAGATAAACCTCTGTACTTAATCACAAGATATGTTAGTTGGTTAGTAGTATTTGGCATCATTATGTGCTTTAATACTGTTTTGAAGCATTGTTAATACCCCATTTTATATCAAAAAAGCTTGTTGTCTGCTCTTGTATTCTTGGGAGTTACGGCAAACGTCACAACATATCCAATAGTTGGACTACAACTACATATGAATCAACGTCGCATGGAAGAATTTTCTGGATATACAAATTTATAATTGAAAAAGAAATAAACAATTAGAGAAGAACTTTCTGGATATAAAAATTAAAAAATGAAAAAGGAATAAACAATTAGAGATGGCAAAATGCAAATCACCTTCCTATCAGTTTAACCTATATAAGCACCTTAATTTTGGGATTATTTAGTAAGGGTTAACAACAGAATGGATTCAATTCCAAACTTGAATGTTGTTGAAGAGTCCCAAGTTTCGCCACCCGCGGCAACCGTCGGTGACAGGCTGTTACCGCTGACGTTCTACGACATCTTCTGGATTAGGCAGCCTCCTATTCACAATCTATTTTTTTATGAGTTGTCGATCACACAAACTCAATTCGTTGAAACTATTGTTCCAACTTTCAAACACTCGTTATCGATCACCCTTCAACATTTTTTTTCCTTTTGCCGGTAGCTTGTTCGTATATCCTACTTCTACACAAAAGCCTGAGATCCGTTATGTTGAAGGTAATTCTGTCACGGTTACTTTTGCAGAAAGTAACCTTGATTTCAACGAACTAACCGGAAACGATCCCCGAGATTGTGGAATGTTTTACAATCTTATACCTCTATTAGGCGAGGCTGATAAAACATCAGAATCCACAAAGATTCGCTTGTTCTCGGTTCAAGTGACCCTTTTTCCAAACTCAGGAATCTCCATCGGTATGACCAATCACCACTGCCTCGGTGATGCTAGAACAAGGTTTTATTTCATGAAGGCGTGGACATCGATTGCTCAATTTGGTACAGATGAGTCATTTCTAGCTGATGGAACTTTGCCGGTTTATGACAGGCTGATCAGCAACCCAAAACTAGATGAAAGTTATCTCAAGTATGCGAAAGTTGAAACATTTAAGGAAGAGTATCAACCTCAAAAACTCTCTGGACCAACCGATAAACTTCGAGCGACTTTTATATTGACTCGAACAGTGCTTAACAAGCTGAAACATTTGGTTTCAACCCAACAACCAACAGCAGCATATGTTTCGTCTTTTACGGTTGCATGTGCTTATATCTGGAGTTGTAGAGCCGGTACACGCAAGGAAGAGCTGCAACTATTTGGTTTCACCATCGATTGTAGGGCGCGTATGAATCCCCCGGTCCCACCAACCTACTTTGGCAACTGTGTTGGAGGGTCTATGGCTATGGAAAACACCACAAAGTTAACTGGAAAAGAAGGGTTCGTGACGGCTGCAATATTAATCGGGGAGAATCTACAAAAGACTTTGACCGATAAGGACGGAATCATGAAAGAAATAGAGTCATTCGGGGACTTGTTTTCTAACGGGTTTCCTACAACTACCATTGGGGTTGCGGGAACAACAAAGCTCAGGTTTTATGACATGGATTTCGGGTGGGGTAAGCCTAAAAAGCTTGAAACAATTTCCATTGATTATAATGGATCCATATCCATGAATGCCTGCAAAGAAAAGAACGAAGATATTGAGATTGGTGTTTGCCTTCCGACAATGGAGATGGAGTCTTTTGTTCGTATCTTTGAGAATGGGTTAACAGAGTACATCTAGATGCATAATATTTTAATATTCTTGTTAAATCATTATTGGTCTATCCTGTATACATTTCCCATCAATAATAAATCTATAGAAATTGACAACTTTCAGTTCAAATTGATCACCTCCTCTTTTATTCAAACCATCATTAGTTTGTATGAATATTAACTTTGTAACTCTCTTCATATCGGTCAAAGATATAGGATATTGACAGTCAAATTCATAAATGCATTTGACTAGTTATCAACTTATCATATAAAGCAGTCAATGTAGCCTGTTGGGTGATTCTGAAATAGAGAACTATTAAAGCGGTATATTCATACATGAAAGCAGCTATGCTCCGAAGCACATATAACTTTTTATTTTTCATTTCTGAGACTCGAACCAATCTTTTAAGTGTTTATAAGGGATTTCGTCAATGTCACTGAGCCACCAATCCCGTAAAACATAGTTTAACTAAACAACAATAAACATATCAAGTGAAAATCCCAACAATAATAAAAATATTAGCGAGGTCTTGGGATGATGAGATGTGAGCAAACCGTATATTTATCCCAAAAAGTTTTTGCTTCCAGAGAGACCCATGCTTGAAAACCATATGTATAAGGCTATGTGTAGTGGAGGGGCTACAAATGGGGGCGAATTGTGACACGTGGCGCCCAGTCAGCAAAGGAGGCGAATTTGTTTTTGGGGTGTAATGGTGTAGGGGCTACAAATTGGTAATATACACACAACATATATACATATATATATATCACACACAACATATATACACACACATAACATGTAATAAAATAATAATATTTCTTCTTCCACGGCGAGAAAAACAACCCGCCCCCCGCCCCTTTTCGCCCCATATATCGCCCGGGGGCGGTGTTTGCGCCCAATTTTGCCCCTTTGTCGCCCGAGCCCACACCCACTACACTTAGCCTAAAACATAATAAAAGAAACAAAAAGTTTGAACACTATATCTCAAGCCAGTAGAGAAAAAAACAACTTAATACAATAATAATAAGGTATTACTATTACTATTACTATTACTAATAGATAATTGATAACTTTGGCGACGTCAAGTTCCTATTAGGCTACTTGGCGGCACATTATTGGTTCTTGTCATTTTGGGGGCTTTTTCATGTTTTAGTTTTATTACTATAACGAATGTAACGGAAGTCTACTGAACGCCTTTGTTTATTTTGTTGCTCTAAGTTCTGTACCGTAATGAACGTGACGAAAACCGACCGGTTTCACGTAGACTCACCGCTCAACGCCTATGACAGGAAATGTTCGGCTTCTACCAACGCTCGAGTTTATCGATCGTAGCCACCCCACAGTCCACCTCAATGTTTATATATATATATATATATATATATATATATTATTTTTTGTTTTAGTTCCGGTACAGTAGTACACGTAATTGAGAATGGCCAAATTCGTGTCAGTTTACCGCCACAACGCTTTGGACCGACATCGTTTTGGATCTACCACCACCTGGATTTTACCGACCTGCTAAGGCGCAACGCGCCGGGCAAAACACTAGTTAGTAATTATAATAAGAGTAGAGGTGCACAAATCGGGTTTTTCAAATACCCGGTTCCGGGTATGGAACCGAGTTCGGGTATGACCGAATATTGGAAAATTGGGCATTGGTAATAAACGGGTCGGGTTCGGGTCCGGGTATTGTCTCTAAAACCATACCCTATGCATCGAGTTCGGGTCAAATATAAAACCGGGTATTTGAATACCCTATTTTCGGGTATTGCAAAAACCATATTTTCGGGTTTTTTTGGGCTTTTTTCCGGGTACTTTTCGGGTATAGATTGGTTTTTTAAAAGGTTTCACTTTTTAGGGGTATTTTTAAAGTATTTTTCGGGTATAGATCGGGTATTATACCCGGTTTGGGGTATTGGAAAACCCCGGTTCCGGGTATGGAACCGGTTCGGGTTTTCGGGTATTACCGGGTATAAATAGGTTCCGGTTCGAGGTCGGGTTTTAGTACCGAAATTCATACCCTATCCATACCCTACGGGTAGGGTCGGGTACGGGTTCGAATATTAAAAACCCGGGTATAAAAACCGGTTTCAGGTTTTTATTTCGGGTCCAGTTCCGAGTTCGGATTTTCTGTGCACCTCTGAATAAGAGTAGTCGTAATTGTAACTAGATAAATAAAAATAGTGATAATCGTACTGAATAATGGGAAATAAAATAATAATTAAAAAAATATTGTAATAATATATCATTTAGCAGTAAAAAAATGATAGAGCAAATCCCTAAAAAACACCTATTATCAAGATTATATTTTTTCTTTTAAAAGTCATTAAATTTAATTCAAGAACTTCTACCATCGATCATGTTCTTAGGTAGGTGTCAGTCTAGCAGATTATATCTAATCTAGATATACAAAATAAACCGTAATTTGGTTTCATGTCGTGTGGAAAAAAATGCTATCAAGTATGTGCAACGTGACCAAAGTGGTTCCCAAGCAAATACAATTTCTAAAAAAATGTTTAAGCATTTATTCACAATTATTTTTAAACAATTACATATTATCCGAAAGGTTAGAACAAACTACGTCCCAAAATTGTTAGCGGGACCAAGAGTTTTTTTTCCATTGAAGAAAACTCCATTTTCAATAAAATTTTACATTGGAACGGTGACCGCGTATTTTATTTTATTAAAATAATCATGAGTACAAGTTATTTAAATAAAATACATTTAAGCCTTAAATCAAACTAGTACCTTGACCCCACATTACGAGGGGTTGTGAAACCATATAAAAAATTGACGTGAACCACGCACACACACACAATGGAAGCGTGTTCTTGCGTGCAAATGGTTTAGATAATGTGCCAAGAAAAGTCTTGACAAATGTTGAAGATATCTATTCAATGAAACAATATATGTATATACTAGTCCTTATATCCTTCCTAATGAACCATCAAGTCGTTACGGTTGAATTACATCTCATATTCGCATTCACAGCATTAGCATGTCAAGAAATAAAAACCCAATTTACACCATTAGTCAACATAGGCAATTGAAAAGGCATTCACTTTGCAACACATAATTATATACAGCAAGTTGACCCTATCTATGTTAAGTAAAGCAATAAAGTGAGACTTTTGAGATGTTATGCTCGAGTAAAGCAACCGATAAACCGATATTCAATTTGCCTAATGATTGCTTTTTAGAAGTAGTAATACATAACAAAGAAAGAGAGTTCAAAGAGTAAAGCAACCGATAATCCAAACCAAATTGATAATGTACGCTTGAGCCCTATACTAGTACAATGCCTTAACGTTGATACTCTGGAGCTCCAATTCTGTTTAAAACTACCGTTTCAGTCACTTGTCACTTTCTAGTAGACATTAACATCAACCTTAGTGCAAAGTTTTTGAGCCTGTTTGTAATCCTTTGTTATTAGGTAAGGAATAAAAGTGAACGCAAACCAACCCATCTGTATCATTAAACTGGCCCAAAACATGTTTCTTAGGCTCAGAAATAAAACCCAACGGACCCGTTGGCTGCTTTATAATGGGTCACCAAATTAGTAGTTTTAAAAAACACCACTTGCATGAATTTTCACTGCTTATCGTCACTTCAGTCTTCACACATGAAGTTTGTTCCAACGGTGTATCTAAACACAACAAAAAATAACTAATACGGTTATTTTTCCGGTTGGTTATCTGTTGCTGTTATCTCTGCATTTTGAACGACTCTTAGTTATGCTTCCAAATAAAATTGTAAATTATGAACGGCTATTGGTTATCTGTTGTGGTCATGCTTCATGTCGTTACCGTTCACAAATAACCTTTTTGGTGTATCAAAACAAAACAAAACAAAAAATTAAGAATCATAAGTGAAAAAACAAACAAATATAACACAAAATTAATCCAACGATATGTTTGACCTCTAAAGTCAGTCAAAGAGAGCTTGATCTTTAAAACGAAAAGCGTACAATTAAAATATACCAAACATTTCAAGATGAACGAACCACGTCTTGATCTTCTTCTCCGGCTGGTTGGGATCTGCAATGACTTTTTGGGGGTGTGGAGGTGACCGCTAATAAATCTCCAGGATCTCTTGTTCACAGACACAAAAAATATGGTGTGGCTCTTATTGAGAATGACCAACCCCTAATAAGGAGGTGGAGACCTCCTTATATAGGGAGCCTCATGGCCACCATCATGGTACCCAAATGGGCCTAGCCCAATTAGGGTTACCTCCACAAAACCCCCTCAGCCCAATAACATTGTATTAGTCCATATAATAAAATAAGCCAAACATAATAAATTTAGGGTCTTAAAACCGGGTTTAGTACCATACCCCTACAAGCCCCCCAAGTCCAGCGTTGCTCCTGGGCGCGCAAGCGTTTAGGTGGAGCGCTGGACTTTTTGAGGTGTGTTAGGGCGTGAGGCGGTTTTTTCCCTTTTCTTCGGCCTTATCTTTATTGTCTTTGAGTTTTGGGAGGTTTTCTTCATGATGGTGACGTGTTGTGGTTTTTATGATAATGATGGTGCACTAGCATGAATACGATATAGCACGCCGAATAATAAAAGCCTGCGCGCGAGGCGACTTACGAGCTATGAGAATAATAAAGCTTGCGCGCGAGGCGACTTACGAGCTACGAGAATAATAAAGCTTGCGCGCGAGGCGACTTATGAGCTATGAGAAAAATAAAAGCTTGCGCGCGAGGCGACTTACGAGCTATAAGAATAATAAAGCTTGCGCGCGTGAGGCGACTTACGAGCTGTAAAAATAATGAAGCCTGCGCGCGAGACGACTTACGGATCTATGAGAATAATGAAGCCTGCGCGCGTGGCGTCTTACGAGCTATAAGAATAATAAAAGCTTGCGCGCGAAGCTTCTTACGAGCTATAAGAATAATGAAGCCTGCGCGCGATGCGACTTACGGATCTATGAGAATAATGAAGCCTGCGCGCGTGGCGTCTTACGAGCTATAAGAATAATAAAAGCTTGCGCTCGAGGCGTCTTACGAGCTATATGAATAATAAAGCTTGCGCGCGTGAGGCGACTTACGTGCTGTAAAAATAATGAAGCCTGCGCGCGAGGCGACTTACGGATCTATGAGAATAATGAAGCCTGCGCGCGTGGCGTCTTACGAGCTATAAGAATAATAAAAGCCTGCGCGCGAAGCGTCTTACGAGCTATAAGAATAATGAAGCCTGCGCGCGAGGCGACTTACGGATCTATGAGAATAATGAAGCCTGCGCGCGTGGCGTCTTACGAGCTATAAGAATAATAAAAGCTTGCGCTCGAGGCGTCTTACGCGCTATATGAATAATAAAGCTTGCGCGCGTGAGGCGACTTACGAGCTGTAAAAATAATGAAGCCTGCGCGCGAGGCGACTTACGGGTCTATGAGAATAATGAAGCCTGCGCGCGTGGCGTCTTACGAGCTATAAGAATAATAAAAGCTTGCGCGCGAAGCGTCTTACGAGCTATAAGAATAATGAAGCCTGTGCACGAGGCGACTTACGGATCTATGAGAATAATGAAGCCTGCGCGCGTGGCGTCTTACGAGCTATAAGAATAATAAAAGCTTGCGCTCGAGGCGTCTTACGAGCTATATGAATAATAAAGCTTGCGCGCGTGAGGCGACTTACGAGCTGTAAAAATAATGAAGCCTGCGCGCGAGGCGACTTACGGATCTATGAGAATAATGAAGCCTGCGCGCGTGGCGTCTTACGAGCTATAAGAATAATAAAAGCTTGCGCGCGAAGCGTCTTACGGATCTATGAGAATAATGAAGCCTGCGCGCGTGGCGTCTTACGAGCTATATGAATAATAAAAGCTTGCGCGCGAAGCGTCTTACGAGCTATAAGAATAATGAAGCCTGCGCACGAGGCGACTTACGGATCTATGAGAATAATGAAGCATGCGCGCGTGGCGTCTTACGAGCTATAAGAATAATAAAAGCTTGCGCTCGAGGCGTCTTACGAGCTGAAAAAATAATGAAGCCTGCGCGCGAGGCGACTTACGGATCTATGAGAATAATGAAGCCTGCGCGCGTGGCGTCTTACGAGCTATAAGAATAATAAAAGCTTGCGCGCGAAGCGTCTTACGAGCTATAAGAATAATGAAGCCTGCGCGCGAGGCGACTTACGGATCTATGAGTATAATGAAGCCTGCGCGCGTGGCGTCTTACGAGCTATAAGAATAATAAAAGCTTGCGCGCGAGGCGACTTACGAGCTATAAAATGATGATAATGACTGGCCCACAAGGGCCTCCTCCGCGCAGGATGAATATCCCCTCCTGTTTTCAAAATAATAATGGAGGCACAAATGGCCGGACAATAATAATGATGTCATAGGTGTTTGTGCGGCTCGTAGCCGAACCTGCAAAAACATGTCAACTAAAAGTGGATGTATTGCATGGTTCCCATCCTCGGCAAATTATGAGGTGTGCCCAACCTTTAAGCTTGGCGCGTGGCCTTTGGGTTTATGAGGATTCCCAACCTTTAAGTTTGGCGCGTAGCCATATGGGATATTATGAGGATTCCCAACCTTTAAGTATGGCGCGTAGCCATATGGGATATGAGGATTCCCAACCTTTAAGTATGGCGCGTAGCCATATGGGATATTATGAGGATTCCCAACCTTTAAGTATGGCGCGTAGCCATATGGGATATTATGAGGATTCCCAACCTTTAAGTATGGCGCGTAGCCATATGGGATGTAAGGCCCCGTTACCGGTAACCCTACTTTCGTGTTGGATTTACTCATAAACACAGTTCTAAATATCAGAGTTAATTAAAACATTTATGCGGAATATAAAACTTTCAATAAACATTACATAAGTTATAACTTGTCTCAAAACATTTATTGTCTTTCACATTAAAGCATTAAAATTAACACATCATAGGTCTTCAGATGCCAGATTCTTGTTCAGTGCCATGTGTCTCCTCAAGCGAGCTGCCTCATCCTACTCACCTGCGTGCATACTAAAATTCAGCTAAGCTGAGTGAGTTCTAGATAATCACATAATCATACCATTCACATAACATTATATTCTTTCATTTATACTTTTATACTTTCATACTTTCATACTTTCTTACTTTCTTATGTATTAACTTACTTTCATATCTTATGTTATAAAGAGCATTACGCCCTACATTCCTCGAGTATTATTAGGGCTCGGTACCCTCTTTCCTCGAGTATTATTAGGGCTCGGTACCCTCTTACCTCGAGTATTATTAGGGCTCGGTACCCTCTTTCCTCGAGTATTATTAGGGCTCGGTACCCTCTTTCCTCGAGTATTATTAGGGCTCGGTACCCTTCTTCCTCGAATATTAGTAGGGTTCGGTTCCCTAGTTCTCGAATATTAGTAGGGTTCGATTCCCTCTTCGTTACCATACAACCATACATCATACCTCGAGTATTATTAGGGCTCGGTACCCTTTTCGTAACCATACAACCATACATTATCATTTCTTTCTTCTATTATCTCTATCTTGTTCATACATATAAACATACATAACATACTTACCTTATACATAGCGTTACAACCTGACAGTACGTGCAATATCCGAAGATCGTTCACGTACCATCAAGCAATCATTCATACATTTCACATTATCCACATAAGGCATACACTTATCTCTTAGGATAAGTGTATTAACAAACATGTTGAGTATGCACACAGCCCCGAAAACATAACACATAAATGGGGCTAGAAACTCACCTGAACACGGTTACGTTCTCCGTTGATCGTAATCCCTTTCTTCAGTTGTGCACGGCTGACTGTATAACAAGTATACATATCAATTTAACTATCACTACTTATAATGTATTTCTATCTTTATATGACCCACAACGAACGGGGGTCCGGGGACAGCGCCCCTGGCAGCGGGGTCAAGGGGCGGCAGCCCCTAGCAGGGTCCAAGGGGCAGAGCCCCTGGCTGGGGTCGAGCTGCCAGGTCAGCTTGGAAAAATTTTATTTACATTAACTGTCTTAACACATTTTCATTAGATTTTAAATTTATTTTCTAAACGAACTTGGCTTTAGGCGAAGTTAAACCTCAGGCGAACTTAGCTTTAGGCAAAGTTAAACCTCAGGCGAACTTAGCTTTAGGCGAAGTTAAACCTCAGGCGAACTTATCATCAGGCGAACTTAAACCTCAGGCGAACTTGTCATCAGACGAACTTAAACCTCAGGCGAACTTGTCATCAGACGAACTTAGCTTGCAGGCGAAGTTCATCAGGCGAACTTAGCTTGCAGGCGAAGTTCATCGCTTGAAGGCGAAGTTGCCCAGATGAAGGCGAAGTTGCCCAGACGTCCGCTGTTTCGGTTTCTGATCAACATTTCGGGCGATTTTAACACCCTTGTTAAGGTTCAATACCACCCACTACACTTCCCGACCATTTTCGGTCGTTTATACACTAAAAGCTCGGATCTTTAAACTTCCAAGATCAAGAATCATACCTTTTGAGCTTGTTTGGATCTCGTTTATCTTGGTATCACCACTAATCTTTCTCTCTTACCCGGACCTCGCTCGATCCTTCCTTCTTTCTTGGCCCGGCCGGCGAGTGTTTTGGGTGTGCTTGGTGTGTGTGTATGTGTGTTTAGGAGAGTGGGGGAAAAATGAAGATATTTTGGGAATTTGGGGGTATTTATATCCCTGAAATCCCATTCTCATTTAACCCATCTCAATTAATCCAAGTCCAAGACCCGCTCCTTCCCCGACATTAATCAATTACGCGAAATCACTAAACATAATTTCCTTTATTCATCATTAAAATTTTAGGATGTTACAAGTCTTCCCCCCTTAAAGATGTTTCGTCCCCGAAACCTAACTATTACATAAACAAACTAGGGTAAAACTTGCGCATCTCATCCTCGGCTTCCCAAGTAGCATCTGATCCCTTACGGTGTTTCCATATCACTTTTACCAAAGGTATAATCTTGTGACGAAGCTGCTTCTCCTTGCGGTCAACGATCGCTATCGGTTGCTCGATGTAGTTCAATTGTTCATCAACCTCAATGTCCATCAATGGCATGTGAGACGTGTCATCAGCTAGACACTTCCTCAGATGAGAAACATGGAAGGTTGAATGAATTCCTTCTAACTCATCGGGTAAATCCAGTTTATAAGCTACTTCACCCACACGTTTTACAACCTTGAACGGTCCAATGTACCTCGGACTCAACTTTCCTCTTTTCCTAAAACGGATAATCCCCTTCCAAGGCGAGACCTTGAGCATCACATTGTCACCAACGTTAAACTCAATTGGTCGTCGTCGCTTATCTGCATAAGACTTTTGTCTGTCTTGCGCGGCTTTCATTCTTGCTTTGATTTGATCGAACTTTGAAGACGTTTCTTGAACCACTTCTAGGCTTCCCATTTCCTTCTGACCAATCTCACCCCAACACACCGGGGTTCTACATCGTCTACCGTACAGCATCTCAAACGGTGGCATACCAATACTTGAATGGTAACTGTTGTTATAGGAGAACTCTGCCAGATGCAGATGATCATCCCAACTTCCACCAAAATCTAAAACACAAGCACATAGCATATCCTCAAGGGTTTGGATCGTCCGTTCAGACTGTCCATCGGTTTGAGGATGATACGCCGTACCGATGTTCAACCTCGTCCCCATAGCTTCATGGAATTTCTTCCAGAACCTCGAAGTAAACCGCGTATCCCTATCAGACACGATCGATAACGGTACTCCATGCTTGGTTACCACTTCCTTGATGAACAAGCTTGCTAACGTTTCTGACGAGATGGCCTCTCGTATGGGCAGAAAGTGAGCACTCTTGGTCAAACGGTCCACAATCACCCAGATGGTATCATGTTGCTTAGCTGTACGAGGTAGCTTAGTTATGAAATCCATGGTGATGTGTTCCCATTTCCACTCAGGTATCTCTAGCGGTTGCATCTTCCCATAAGGCTTTTGGTGCTCGGCCTTGACTTGTAAGCAAGTTAAGCACTTACTAACATAATCCACTACATCATTCTTCATTCCTGGCCACCAGTAATCTCTTTTCAAGTCTTGGTACATCTTTGTAGCTCCAGGATGGATTGAGTACCTTGACTTATGAGCTTCATCTAAGATTCGACTTCTAAGATCACCATGGCGTGGAATCCACATACGGTCAAATCTAGTTTTAACTCCATGAGTGTTTTCCATCAACTCATCTTGCTGGCCATAAATCCTTTCTTTCTTTACTAACCCTTCGTCTACTAACACTTCTGACTGCACTTTGATGATTTCTTCAAAAAGACTTGAGTTCATGATCAACTTATATGACTTCACTGTTGCAAGGACTTCCTCATTCTTACGACTTAACGCATCAGCGACCACGTTAGCTTTACCGGGGTAATACCTAATCTCACAGTCGTAATCCTTTATCAATTCTAACCATCTTCTCTGCCTCATGTTCAGTTCTTTCTGTTCGAAGAAGTACTTTAAACTCTTATGATCGGTATAGATAGTACACTTAGTACCGTACAGATAATGCCTCCATATCTTAAGAGCATGCACTACAGCTGCTAACTCCAGATCATGTGTCGGATAAGTACTTTCATGGACCTTCAACTGTCTAGACGCGTAAGCTATCACCTTCCCCCGTTGCATCAACACGCAACCTAACCCTTGATGCGAGGCATCAGCACAAACAACGAAATCCTCGTCGCCATCGGGCAAAGTAAGGATTGGAGCTTGCGTGAGCCTCTTCTTCAATTCTTCAAAGGCTTCTTCCTGAAACTTTCCCCAACTAAATACTATCGATTTTCGGGTCATACCGGTCAGCGGTGCGGCTATCTTGGAGAAACCTTCGATGAATCTCCTATAGTAGCCAGCTAACCCTAGGAAGCTTCGTATATCAGTCGGATTCTGCGGAGTCTTCCAATTCGTTATCGCTTCAATCTTAGCTGGGTCCATGGTAATCCCCTCCGGATTAACCACATGACCTAAAAATTGCACTTCTCTTAACCAGAATGCGCACTTCGAAAACTTGGCGTACAACTTCTCTTTCTTCAGAGTCTCCAGTACCTCTCTCAGATGCTCAGCATGTTCAGACTCGCTCTTTGAATAAACCAATATATCATCGATGAAGACGATAACCGACTTATCCAACATCGGTCGACACACCCTATTCATCATGTCCATAAATGCTGCAGGAGCATTGGTTAGACCGAATGACATTACGAGGAACTCGTAGTGTCCATACCGCGTTCGGAACGCTGTCTTAGGGATGTCTGCCTCTTTCACCTTCAGCTGATGGTAGCCTGATCTGAGATCTATTCGTGAGAACCAACTTGAACCTTGCAGTTGGTCAAACAGATCATCAATCCTGGGCAACGGATATCTATTCTTTACCGTCAGCTTATTCAACTCACGATAATCTATGCACATTCTCATACTTCCATCCTTCTTCTTCACGAACAAAACTGGTGCGCCCCACGGGGAAACACTCGGTCTTATGAAACCTTTGTCGAGGAGTTCTTGCAGTTGTGACATCAATTCTTTCATCTCGGACGGTGCTAGACGGTAAGGCGCTTTCGCGACAGGTTGGGCTCCTGGTATTAAATCTATCTGAAATTCTATCTCTCGCTCTAGTGGCAACCCCGGAAGATCCTCAGGGAATACTTCTGGGTAGTCGCGCACAATAGGAACATCTTTCATTTCTTTCGTCTCGGCCGTAGCGTTGACGACATACGCCAGGTAGGCACAACACCCTCGCCTTAGCAAACCCTCGGCTTTCATCATCGAAATGACAATAAGCCCAGAACTTTCCTTATCACCATAGACCGTTACCGCGCTACCATCCAATGACTTTAACCTTATAATCCTACTCTTACATACTATCTGAGCCTCAAACTCAGACAACCAATCCATACCCAAAACCACATCGAACCCTCCCAAGGTCATAACGTACAAGGTAATCGGGAACTCATGTCCTTCCAATTCTATCTTACAGTTCTTAACCATTTTTGTTATTTTAACCGAAGTGTCACTGGCGGTTTCTACTACAAAAGTTTCAGACACTCGGCAACATTTCATTTTAGCTAGTTTACTAAATGGTGTGGCTACGAAACTTTTGTTTGCGCCCGAATCAAATAATACAGAAGCGGAAACACCGTTCACTAGAAACGTACCTGTGACAACATCCGGAATCTGCTTGGCTTGTTCTTGGGTCAACATGTAGGCTCTAGTTCTTGGCCTAGCTTGATCGGCATCCTTCCTTCTACTACCTCCAGCTTCACTCTCGGTACACTCCCTAGCAAAATGACCCGTCTTACCACACTTGTAGCATGCAGGCTTAGAACTGCACTCGTGAGCATAATGACCTGCCTTCCCACACTTGTAGCAAACATTCGACCCAAATTTACATTCTCCGGCATGTATCTTTCCACACTTATGACATGTATCCGAACCCCTTCCCCACCTACACTCACCAATGTGCGCCTTGCCACAAGTCTTGCACGACCTGTTCTCCCAAACTCTCGGCTGCTTGTTCTTAGGGTTCCACATCTGGGTACCGGGTCGTTTAGCAGGAGCGACCCCTTTCCTCTCTTTCTTCTCATCTCCCACCACCACATCATCCGCAACCAAGTCTGCGTAGACCATTTCTGCGAGTTCGACAGCAGAATCGAAAGTAGTAGGTTTACTTGTTCTGACTAACATGCGAACTCTCTGTGGTAATCCCCTCACATAACACTTGATCCTTTTAGCCTCAGTGTTGATCATATCGGGCACCAACCTAGACATTCGATTGAACTCGGTGGTGTACTCACGATGCGTCATTGTCCCAGCTTTCAAATTCAGGAACTTCATCTCCGCCCTTTCAACCTCGGCGTCAGCACAAAACTTCTTCATTACTAACTCCTTCAAGTCGTCCCACTTCATTTCTTTGATCTCTTCACGGGTCTTCCTCTGCTCCACACTCTCCCACCAATACATAGCCTCATCTTCAAACGATTGGGTGGCATAACCGACAGCTTGATCGGGACGGCACTCGCTAATGCGGATAACCTTATCCATGGAGGTTATCCACTGAAGAGTAGCGATTGCGTCTCCTAAACCAGTCAGCTTAGGCGGGTCACAACCTTTGAAGGACTTATAGTTGCAACCGCCTCGGCCCTTCTTCCTATCATCATCTTTCACAGACCTTACCTCACTTGAGTCACCCCTTTCCCTCTCGTCATCCTTCCTACCATTACCACCTGCCCCTTCAACAGTTCTTTCACGGCTTCCAGCAGACCTTCCCAGGGTAATATTTTTCACAGCAGTGGCTACAGCTTGAACAATAGCTGCTTGAATTGCAGGATCCAGTTGAACTCCTTCATTGTTTTCCGGGTTCCTTCCCGCTGCGCTTCCTTCAGCTTCCTCTGATCCAGTTGCTTTCCGTGTCCTATACACTTCCCTTTATGAGTCTATTTGTGCTGGTTCTACTTAAGCAGTTAGTCAAATCAAACAATCAATTATTCCTATCCCTGTCGTTCACATATCTTTTCTTTCTCATTAACATATATCATTTAATCATACCATTTACCTTTACTGATATTGCTTGAGCGACATATGGCATTCTTGAACTGGCATCTTCTTTCCTTTCTTACTTATATCCCATACTCTGTTCGAGTCTAAGCATGTAGGATGCTTAAATCTCTCGAACTTTGCTCTGATACCAACTTGTAAGGCCCCGTTACCGGTAACCCTACTTTCGTGTTGGATTTACTCATAAACACAGTTCTAAATATCAGAGTTAATTAAAACATTTATGCGGAATATAAAACTTTCAATAAACATTACATAAGTTATAACTTGTCTCAAAACATTTATTGTCTTTCACATTAAAGCATTAAAATTAACACATCATAGGTCTTCAGATGCCAGATTCTTGTTCAGTGCCATGTGTCTCCTCAAGCGAGCTGCCTCATCCTACTCACCTGCGTGCATACTAAAAGTCAGCTACGCTGAGTGAGTTCTAGATAATCACATAATCATACCATTCACATAACATTATATTCTTTCATTCATACTTTTATACTTTCATACTTTCATACTTTCTTACTTTCTTATGTATAAACTTACTTTCATATCTTATGTTATAAAGAGCATTACGCCCTACATTCCTCGAGTATTATTAGGGCTCGGTACCCTCTTTCCTCGAGTATTATTAGGGCTCGGTACCCTCTTACCTCGAGTATTATTAGGGCTCGGTACCATCTTTCCTCGAGTATTATTAGGGCTCGGTACCCTTCTTCCTCGAATATTAGTAGGGTTCGGTTCCCTAGTTCTCGAATATTAGTAGGGTTCGATTCCCTCTTCGTTACCATACAACCATACATCATACCTCGAGTATTATTAGGGCTCGGTACCCTTTTCGTAACCATACAACCATACATTATCATTTCTTTCTTCTATTATCTCTATCATGTTCATACACATAAACATACATAACATACTTACCTTATACATAGCGTTACAACCTGACAGTACGTGCAATATCCGAAGATCGTTCACGTACCATCAAGCAATCATTCATACATTTCACATTATCCACATAAGGCATACACTTATCTCTTAGGATAAGTGTATTAACAAACATGTTGAGTATGCACACAGCCCCGAAAACATAACACATAAATGGGGCTAGAAACTCACCTGAACACGGTTACGTTCTCCGTTGATCGTAATCCCTTTCTTCAGTTGTGCACGGCTGATTGTATAACAAGTATACATATCAATTTAACTATCACTACTTATAATGTATTTCTATCTTTATATGACCCACAACGAACGGGGGTCCGGGGGGCAGCGCCCCTGGCAGCGGGGTCTAGGGGCGGCAGCCCCTAGCAGGGTCCAAGGGGCAGAGCCCCTGGCTGGGGTCGAGCTGCCAGGTCAGCTTGGAAAAATTTTATTTCCATTAACTGTCTTAACACATTTTCATTAGATTTTAAATTTATTTTCTAAACGAACTTGGCTTTAGGCGAAGTTAAACCTCAGGCGAACTTAGCTTTAGGCAAAGTTAAACCTCAGGCGAACTTAGCTTTAGGCGAAGTTAAACCTCAGGCGAACTTATCATCAGGCGAACTTAAACCTCAGGCGAACTTGTCATCAGACGAACTTAGATTGCAGGCGAAGTTCATCAGGCGAACTTAGCTTGCAGGCGAAGTTCATCGCTTGAAGGCGAAGTTGCCCAGATGAAGGCGAAGTTGCCCAGACGTCCGCTGTTTCGGTTTCTGATCAACATTTCGGGCGATTTTAACACCCTTGTTAAGGTTCAATACCACCCACTACACTTCCCGACCATTTTCGGTCGTTTATACACTAAAAGCTCGGATCTTTAAACTTCCAAGATCAAGAATCATACCTTTTGAGCTTGTTTGGATCTCGTTATCTTGGTATCACCACTAATCTTTCTCTCTTACCCGGACCTCGCTCGATCCTTCCTTCTTTCTTGGCCCGGCCGGCGGCGGTTTTGGGTGTGCTTGGTGTGTGTGTATGTGTGTTTAGGAGAGTGGGGGAAAAATGAAGATATTTTGGGAATTTGGGGGTATTTATATCCCTGAAATCCCATTCTCATTTAACCCATCTCAATTAATCCAAGTCCAAGACCCGCTCCTTCCCCGACATTAATCAATTACGCGAAATCACTAAACATAATTTCCTTTATTCATCATTAAAATTTTAGGATGTTACATGGGATATTATGAGGATTCCCAACCTTTAAGTATGGCGCGTAGCCATATGGGATATTATGAGGATTCCCAACCTTTAAATATGGCGCGTAGCCATATGGGATATTATGAGGATTCCCAACCTTTAAGTATGGCGCGTAGACATATGAGTACAATCATGGTTGTTCTTATCCTGATTTGGATTAGAATATTCATTTGTTATGTCTCTTACGCGCGGCCTGCGCAATGTCTCCTTTATTCTCACGCGCAGATGTGGTGCGTGAGCGTGCATGATGCGTGAGCATCTAATATGCATGAGCGTACGTGAAGCCCAATAACATATGTGATGCGTGAGCATATGAGATGCGCGAGCATGTGATATGCGTGAGCATACGTGATGCGTGAGCATATGTGGTATGCGTGAGCATACGTGATACGCGTGAGCATGCGTGATGCGTGAGCATGTGATATGCGCCACGAGCATAGGTTTTGGCTGTCTTCATGAGCATGTGATATGCGTGAGCTGTGGCGTAGAGTAATCGCCGGGAGCGCGCATGCGATCCGCTGTGGCGTAGAGTGATCGCCGGGAGCGCGCATGCGATCCGCTGTGGCGTAGAGAGATCGCCGGGAGCGCGCATGCGACCCGCTGTGGCGTAGAGTGATCGCCGGGAGCGCGCATGCGACCCGCTGTGGCGTAGAGTGATCGCCGGGAGCGCGCATGCGACCCGCTGTGGCGTAGAGTGATCGCCGGGAGCGCGCATGCGACCCGCTGTGGCGTAGAGTGATCCCCGGGAGCGCGCGCGCATGCGACCCGCTGTGGCGTAGAGTGATCGCCGGGAGCGAGCATGCGACCCGCTGTGGCGTAGAGTGATCGCCGGGAGCGCGCATGCGACCTGCTGTGGCGTAGAGTGATCGCCGGGGGCGCGCATGCGGAATCCGAAGTTGATCCACAGGGAGCGATTTTGATCCGCGGTGGCGCGCACGATCTAGAGATTTTGAATATCCACATCAGGTAGGTTTTATGTAAAACCAACAGATCTAATAGGATTTATAGATCTATGAATATGAAGTGTGACTATTGCTCAAACGAACCCAGATCTGAAAAATCATAACTAGATTTGGTATATTTCACTTAGAAAAAACACAGATCTAAGGGTTTTCCCCAAAATTTCGGTGGTATTTCTTCCTGTGTATTTCCAGATCTGGAAGTATTTTTTAGATCTACGGCTTTTGGATTTCCATAGAACATATCTGAAAGAAGAAACCGTAGACCCGATATATTGATGAACAGATCGAAGGGCCGAGACGAGAAGCGAAGCGTGGTTCATTGCCGTCCCACGGATGGCGCCAATGTCGAAGCACGAGATGAATCTGACCTGATCAATGACGATGTTTCCACGGATTTCAAGATGAACGAACCACGTCTTGATCTTCTTCTCCGGCTGGTTGGGATCTGCAATGACTTTTTGGAGGTATGGAGGTGACCGCTAAGAAATCTCCAGGATCTCTTGTTCACAGACACAAAAAATATGGTGGTGGCTCTTATTGAGAATGACCAACCCCTAATAAGGAGGTGGAGACCTCCTTATATAGGGAGCCTCATGGCCACCATCATGGTACCCTAATGGGCCTAGCCCAATTAGGGTTACCTCCACAAAACCCCCTCAGCCCAATAACATTGTATTAGTCCATATAATAAAATAAGCCAAACATAATAAATTTAGGGTCGTAAAACCGGGTTTAGTACCATACCGCTACAATTACTTATTAAAAAAAACTTTGATTTGCAACTCAATTACTTGCGTACAGATATGAAATTTAAATGCAAGTAAAATAAATCATCTCTGTGTTCAACAATAAATTCATCTAAACATACGCATGTAATACATATTCGGAAATAATGACTGATCATAGCACACAGATTCAAAAAAAATCTTTAAACCAAAAAATAACGTATGGGAACAATTTAGAACAACCGACTTAAACACACCTGATTTCAAATTAACACAAATCAATAAATACATGTTACGATACAATCGGTAATCAAGCGAAGATCGATATAGAGAAGAAGAAACTAGAGGAAGAAGTAATCTCAATTCATCAATATCAATTAGATGCGCCCTTGTAGTTTAAGTACAACAATCAGGCTAACTAACCAAATACACCTTATACTATTCAACTATTACAAACTAGTCCTACTATTTGATACCTAACATTACTCTCCCCTCAAAAGATTTTTGTCCTAAAAAATCAAAACACAGGGGGGGGGGGAATTACTAATCAAAACTATCAAAAACCAACTGAGAAAATTCACTTGCAAGTAGAAGCATTTTGTTTTCTTCATCAGCTAGATGTTGGTTATAGTGATAATGAACCTCTTGAAAGTAAACTTGTGTAGCAGTGACAAAACATGATAAGTCACTTATAAGAGACCATATGGCTTGATTGATAATTTCCATGGTTCCACCATAATTTCCTTCCATGAGTACCCACTGACCCATATTGATTTTTATTCTATCAATCTCACATCAAGTTCCAAATATATACCAGCTTCCAATATACAACTAAAAATATACTAATCCGTTTAAACTTGACTTCCAACAAACCATAACAACCTTGAGGGCTGTGGTTTTTGAGACATTTCCATATAACATAATGTGTTTTACGAATTTGTTTACTACCACAAACTAATCCAACCCAACCACGATGCTCATTAATGGCCTGATCATTCGCTGTATTAAATTTGCATATGAAAACATGGAACAAAGGTTGGCCATTTTCCAAATGCCAAGATATAATATCTTTTTCCAACAATTTGGATTTCCATTTATGCCACATACACACGTTTGCCTGTCGTGCACCCCTAATTTTCCGACTAGTAATTGCCCATTTTAGTAGTTTGTTCTTAACACACTCACCAACTTTGACATGAACGACTTTAAACTTCCACTTAACTAGCCAACTTTTTATACCAACACTAACATCAGTATAAACACTACTAGCGTCACTGTTCTCTCCTTTCCCATCTTCCAAATTACGACATTGAAAAGCTAAAGGATTATCTGGTTGGACCCTCTTTGGAAACTCAGTAATATCATATAAAACCCAACCTATGGTCTCACTAACTAATAGCAAAAACCCATTAT